>NC_134361.1:179542957-179842957 GCF_048569485.1 Anomaloglossus baeobatrachus
GCTGGTATTATCGGGAGGAAGAGTCCTGGTTATTGGCCTCTCCCAGCCTAAATATACTAGCTAGCAGCCACCCCAAATGTGGCGCATCATAGGATGAGCCAATTCTGGTGCTTTACCCAGTTTATCCCAATTGCCCTGGCACGTTGGCAACTGGGGTAATGTATGGGGTTGATGTCAGCTGTGATTTATCAAATCACAGATGTCATCAACCCCATATATTACCCCAATTGCCACTGTACTAAGGTAATTGGGATGAACTGGGTAACATACCAGATAAGCGTATCTTATGGTTGCACCATTTCTGGGGCGGCTGCGGGCTAGTAATTTGAGGCTGGGAGGGATTGGGAGAGCCAATATCCATGGCTCTTCCAACCATTAAAGTACCAGTCCCCCACTCTAAGCTTTGCCATGGCTGGTTATCAAAAATGAAGGGAACTCCATGCTGTTTTGTCAGTTATCGAATCCCCTCTATTTTTGATAACCAGCCATGGTAAAGCAGACCACTGGGGGCTGCAGCCCATAGTTGTCTGTTTTATCCATGTTTGTTATAAAAAATATGGTGAGAGCCCATGCCAATTTTTGGTAGTGGCTAAGTGATGCCTACAGTGAAGGATAGTGGTGTCTTGGTCATGCCTACAATGAATGATGGTGGTGGCTTGGTGATGCCTACAGTGAAGGATGGTGGTAGCTTGGTGATGCCTACAGTAAAGGATGGTGGTGGCTTGGTGATGCCTACAGTGAAGGATGGTGGTGTCTTGGTGAAGCCAACAGTGAAGGATGGTGGTGGCTTGGTGATGCCTACAGTGAAGGATGGTGGAGGCTTGATGATGCCTACAGTGAAGGATGGTGGTGGTTTGGTGCTGCCTACAGTGAAGGATGGTGGTGGTTTGGTGATGGCTACAGTGAAGGATAGTGGTATCTTGGTCATGCCTACAATGAATGATGGTGGTGGCTTGGTGATGCCTACAGTGAAAGATGGTGGTAGCTTGGTGATGCCTACAGTGAAGGATGGTGGTGGCTTGGTGATGCCTACAGTGAAGGATGGTGGTGTCTTGGTGAAGCCAACAGTGAAGGATGGTGGTGGCTTGGTGATGCCTACAGTGAAGGATGGTGGAGGCTTGATGATGCCTACAGTGAAGGATGGTGGTGGTTTGGTACTGCCTACAGTGAAGGATGGTGGTGGCTTGGTGATGCCTACAGTGAAGGATGGTGGTGGCTTGGTGATGTTACCGTGAAGTATGGTGGTGGCTTGGTGATGCCTACAGTGAAGGATGGTGGTGGCTTGGTGATGCCTACAGTGAAAGATGGTGGTGGCTATGTGATGCCTACAGTGAAAGATGGTGGTGGCTTGGTGATGCCTACAGTGAAGGATGGTGGTGGCTTGGTGATGCCTACAGTGAAGGATGGTGGTGGCTTGGTGATGCCTACAGTGAAGGATGGTGGTGGCTATGTGATGTCTACAGTGAAGGATGATGGCTCAGTGATGCCTACAGTAAAGGATGATAGTGTCTCGTTAATGCCTACAGTGAAGGATGGTGGTGGCTTGGTGATGCCTACAGTGAAGGATGATGTTTGTTCAATGATCATCAGAATTCACCGCACTTCCAGTAATGCACACTATGAAGCCAGGTGTACACGTCCTGGCTTCAGAGAGGTCTACTGTGCATGACTGGAAATGCCGGGGACTTCTGATCATGCGCACTGAGCCTAAACCTGGCATCTGAGGTGGTGGCAACAGCCACAGGTATGAGCATCAGCGGTGATGACGCTGGGCAATGGGCACTGAATAGCCCTGTGGGCGTGCTAACATGCTAAGAGGGACGACTAGTCGAGAGAACTAACGCCCTTGCGACTAGTCCCTGTACTCATTAGCATATCATAAAGGATCTTTAGAAATACTTGTTATAACGATCTCTTTATCTATGCTACTAGATACAGGGACGATTAATCAGGGATAAGAAATATGCATCCAGAACTGCTCGTGGACCTGACAGGTTCCCTTTAAGTCTTAAAGTTCACAAAGTTCCTAAATTTTGCTAATATACCTCATTTTCAATATGGGTTAAAACATTTTGTAGCCATAAGGAGTGTAGACATAGCAGTAACACTGCAATCCTGATGCCTTTGGCAGCCCAAAGGCAATTAAAATAAGACACCAATTTTAAAAGTGGTACTTAGTAGGTGTGGGGCCCCATCTCGGATATTGTATTGGCATCAGCAGTTCCAACTTACTCATCTAATTGATCTTGTAATATATCTAACAAACCTTAAAAAGTAGCCACCCTAAAGAGTCAATCAACCAAGTTTCGAGACCTGGCGCAAATGGGAAAATTGTACTATGCCGTTACACAGGTTTCTTTAAATGTTCTTTTTTTTTAACAAGTAAAATATATCTTTGTACCGTGTTAGCCAGTAGAGATAAATTTTTTTAATGAAAGAAGAGGCAGCATACTGGACAGATTTAGCTAAACAAATCCATATTGCTGTAACCAGAACAGTCCATACAAAGTAGGAAAAAAGTAGAATTGTGTTGATTCTGGCTCACAGACATTGTTGGAAGAAGCACAGAAGTTAAATGAGCAGGAAGGTGCTTGCAGTTATCATGCTTCATGGGATCTCAGCGCGTTCTTGCACAGAATGTAATGAATTTGCTTAGAGTTCACATCTGTTCTAAACTGTTCGAAATAGGAACTTTGCATGAAAACTTTGTACCCTTGTTTAACAGACATCAGCATGTGAAGAGTAATGGATATGTACACACAGATCCGCAAGAAACAACACAACTCAAGCAAATTTTCTCCCTTGCTGTTTACAACGAGGTTATAAAATCAGGCTAACGAGAGCCTGAGAAAGCAAACACTTCTCGTTTATATCCAACTACGAAATCAGTTAGAGAGCAATTTCGATTTATAGCAAAAATCGTTGATCTAGATAAGGAACAAAAAAAACAATTTAGCTTTCGGTTCCTTAACAATTTAGTTGCATATCTTAGTTGAAATCTAAGTCACCTAAAACATTTTGTTTAGTAGAGAATAACTTGAACAAAGGACCGGCACTCCAAATCTTCTGGAACTTATGAGAATTTATTCCCTATAAGCATACAGGTGTAAATTTAAACCAATAAATTCTCATAAATTAGAGAAGATTTGGAGTGCCGAACCTTTGTTCAAGTTAGGTGGGGGCGACACAGGGCACTAGTGCGATCCTCGCATGACACTGAGCTCCCACTAGCAGCACAGCGGGAACCGAATGTCATGCGAGTGTCCCTGCGACTGAGGTCCGACTGTGCGAGCGGACCTCAGCTGCGGGGGCGGGCCGGCACTAAGGAGGGGCGGGCAGGTGCTGAGGAGGGGAGGGATTTATCTCCCTCTCTCCTTCGTAGCCGGCTATTGCGATTCTCGCTCTACATGTGCGGTACACCGGTGTACCGCGACTCGAGTGCAGTGCAATTTTTCTCTCACCCCATACACTTGAATGGGTTTGAGAGAAAGAGTCTCGCATTACAATTGCAGCATGGTGCGATTGTTTTTTCGGTCCGATTAGGGCTGAGAAAATAATCGCTAATGTGTGCTGACACACAGGCTAAAATTGGTTCGAGTGGAATGCGATGTTTTATCGCACTCCACTCGTACCGTTTTTCTCGCCGTATGGCTAAAGGGACCGTTACATGCTACGATATATCTAACGATATGTCGTCGGGATCACATCGTAAGTGACGCACATCCGGCATCGTTTGACATATCGTAGAGTGTGACAGCTACGAGCGACTGTGAACAAGCAAAAATACTCACCTTATGGTTGCTCGTTGACACGTCGCTCATTTTCAAAAAATCGAACGTCCCTCTGCGTGCCGGTTGTTCATTGATCCCGAGGCAGCACACATCGCTTCGTGTGACACCCCGGGAACGATGAACTGCAGCTTACCTGTCTCCCGCCGGCAATGCGGAAGGAAGGAGGTGGGCGGGATGTTACATCCCGCTCATTTCCGCCCCTCCGCTTCTAGTGGGCGGCCGCTGTGTGACGTCGCTGTGACGCCGAACGTCCCTCCCCCTTCAGGAAGAGGATGTTCGCCACCCACAGGGAGGTCGTTTGGAAGGTAAGTACGTGTGACGGGTGTTATCGACTTTCTGCGACACAGGCAACAAATTGCCCATGTTGCACAAACGATGGAGACGGGTGCGAACGCACATGTGATTGCACGATAAATCGCCACGTGTAAAGCGGCCTTTAGGGCTTATATTGTGGATGCCTTCCTTGGACACCTTGGATTGTGTGCCACCTGGAATACTTGTTTCTGCATGTTTAGTAGAACACTTGTTTCTGCTATGCACCCCAATTTGGGATGTATTCCATCTGTCTAGATTTTGGCGGTTGGTGACTGTTCACATTAAGTCATCAGGCCTTGTCCACAGGCTATTTACTTCATGCAGCATTTGCTTGGACCTGTCCCGCCCACAGCCATGACTCAGTCATGGGTACGGGATTGAAATAGACCAGGTGAGTGCTGCTAAGAGCAGTTCTACTATTCATATGTGAGGCCGTATGGCACATTTTATAAAAATATTTTAGTGTAGGACTGCCTCAAATGAGATTTGCCGTGACGTGGCGAGGCAGCTCAAGAAATTGCAATTTTTTGCCAAAAATCTCAACATTTTTATAAGTACAGTTTGGAATGTTTAGTGCTGAAGTGCACATTTAGTGCTGGCTTTTTGTTTTTTCTTCATGTTTAGTAGAGAATAGACATAGGTTGATCTCTTTATTTGTCTTTTACAACACAAGGGTTGACCACCGCTGAAAATGCTTAAAAATAAAGCATTCTCAGTTTACCAGAACCCCAGTTGCTTTTTTTCGGCTGCCGTGTTCATCCACCTCCGGCATGTGACCGAATTACTGGGAAGATACGAGCAGCAAAAGAAAAGCTAATTTTTGAGCAATCTGCATAGCTTTTGCAAAAAAATTCATACAGCTGGACAAACTGTTTAGAATAGTGAAGGTGTAATTCTCGTGGGTGCGAGCAGGAGTGGACCCCTTGGGCCGCAGCACTGGTTCACCTGAGAGGTGTGACTAGGCGCACACAGGGTTTTCACCAGAGCCTCTGATGATAAGGATGGGCTGGGCTGATGGTAACCACCAGGTGATACTCAGGTACTGCAACAGCTGGTCCCAGGGGTCAGAGTATGGACACAGACAGTCTTTAATGTAGACAAGTGCAGCCAAGATGGCTGATGCAGACTGGATGGTAGGGATCAGCAGGTGTGGAAGATTCAGCTGATATGGCAGGCGCAGCTAGAATTGCCGGCATGGAGGGAACAGCAGGTGCAGTGAGTTCAGCTGGTACAGCAGACACAGAGGGGACAGCAGAAGCAGCAGGTACAGCAGAAGCAATTTGTACAGCGGGCACGGATGGTAACAGAATACAGACTGGTGTGAGCAGCACACGGGTAAGGGACCTGACAACTAACAAAGCGTCTCTAAGATTGGACCACTTTGCCCTGGCTCCCCCCATAGGTGGGGATGCCTTAATTACCTAGTACCTCTACCTCTAGGCTGAGAGGCAATTCCAAGCTGGCCATTTCAGAATAGGTGCACGTGTGCCCTGAGTGTGCTGCCATGGTCGTCACTCTGTTACTAGGATCTGGGCCAGAGTCTCTCTTTGCCATCTGAGCCTCCTCACATTAAATGTATTCCCTTTCCTTTGGTGCTAAAAGGGTTAATGTCAGGTTAGCTTTCTAGCAGCTTCTGATTCCTGGTCTCAGGTGTTTTTGGTTGGTGACCACTCCTTTCCCCTATATATGGTCACATCTCCCAGTAGAGGGCACTGATTATTCTGAATCCATTCTGTAGATAGGCCTTGAGGTGGAAGGAGCTGCTGGAACCCTTGTTGCTTTGAGGCAGTGTAAGCTGCACTCCTGGTGTCAGACTACTGCTGTAAAGTTGAGCTTTATTCTTTGTTTTTTCCCCTGTCTGTTGTACCTTCCCTTCATGTTGTATTAGTGCAGCAGTGGGACTAGTGATCCTTACCTACCAACTCACTAGCCAGGTTTATTGTAAGGTCTCTCAGTGCTTTAGGTATCCAGCTTGCCGACAGGTGCAGAACCTGCATAGGGACTGGCTAGGAGTGCAGGGTGCAATTATAAGTAAATTATGAACCAAAATTATTTATATTTGCCAAATGTCAGAATAATGAGAGAGATAATAATATTGAGATCAGAGTTTTATGATGACCACTCCAAAACATTGACTTTGTTATCCTTAAGCCACTTTGTAATTAGTTTGGCAGTATGCTTCGGTCATAGTCCATTTTTGTCCAAGCTTTAAGTTCCTGGCTGATATCTTGTGATGTTGCTTCAGTATTGCCACATAATCTTCTTTCCTCATAATGTCACCTCCTGCAGCAAAACAACCCCACAACACGATGCTGCCACCCCTATGTTTCATAGTTGGGATGGTGTTCTTAGGCTTCAAAACTTCTCCTTTTTTCCTTCAAATGTAACTTTGGTCATAATGTTGAAACAGTTCAATTTTAGTTCCATCAAACCACAGGACATTTCTCCAAAAATTTAGGTCTCTGTTCCTGTGTGCATTTGTAAAAATTAATCTGGCTTTTTCATGTTTCTTTTGAAGTAATGGCTTTTTCCTGGCAGAGTAGCGTTTCAGACTATCACCTGTGGCCTTTGACCCTGTTAATACAGTACTCGTTTCACTGTGGATAATGACACAATCTTACCAGCTACCACCAGCATCTTCACAAGGTCTTTTGATTTTGGATTTTGTTCTTGGGTTTATATGCATGTCTGGCCAAAGCACGTTTATCTCTGTACACAGAACCCATCTCTTTCTTGAGCCTAATGATGGCTGGACATTCCCATCTTATTTGTACTTGAGTATACTTGTTTGTACAGATGAACGAGGCACCACCAGGTATCTGGAAATTGCACCCAAGGATGAACAAGACTTGTGTAGGTCCACAATTCTCTTCCTGAGAGCTTGACTGATTTCTTTTGACTTTCCCATGATGATACACAAAGAAGCAGTGTGTTTCAGTTGTGCATTAAAATACATCCACAGGTGTGTCTTTAATTAACTCAGATGTTGCCAATAAACCTATCACAAGCTTCCAAACACATGACATCATCCTATGGGCTGTCCCATATTGTTTAAAGGCATAGTACTCTTAGTGTATGTAAACTTTTGACTTTGCAGAAAGTAATACAAATGCCTTAAAACATTTACTCTCTCAATATTCTGGCACTTGGCAAATATAAATAATTTTGGTTCCTAATTGACCGAAAACGGGAAAGGTTTATTCTGATTTCATGTCAGATAGTGGGAAAAACCTGCAGATGTGTCTTTTTATATAGTGTATGTAAACTTCTGGTTTCAACTATATAGTATGTCAGAAAGAAAGAAAGTCTCATCACGTAACAGTCAGCAGAGATTGGGCTGCCAAGGAACACTGGAAGATTTCAGCTCTGAAGCCTTCAGAATTGCTTCGTATCCTACAGTATGTAAACCACAACAATGCAAGGTTTGTGATGGTAAAGCTCAAGAGCAAAAACGATCAGGGAAAAATAGAAAATGATAAGACAAATATGTATTTTAAGGACATGAGCATTGATGTTGGTGAGAGCAGAAATACGATTTGACTCCATTTCATCTTTTCATTAATTCATTCCTTTAGGACAGAGATCAAGGTTGATCACAGGATAAGACATAGTTTAAAAAGCTGAATGTGAATGAAAGAAGACTAGAAGTAATAATGATCTTGAGAAGAACATGAATACTTTGGGGAAAAAGACTACATAAGGAGACAATTTGTGCTGTCCTCAGACTCATACAAAGCATACACAGATGTAAGATGATGTAAGAAAAATGTTACTGACACCACCTGGATCACAGACATAATGTACAAGACAAAAGGTAATCACAATCCTGATTAGAGCTTTAGTGAACTAAGGAAATAGTACATTATACAGACATAATCCAGTCTACGATACACCAGACATTCTGATAATGTCGAATACTCAAGAATGTTACAAGCTATAAGGCTCCTTTCCTTTGATTTTGTCTTATTTATATGGTGGTTGACATCCATTAGAGGGTCTTTCTAATTGATGGATGGGTCTGACCACTGTATCCAACACTGACTAATAAAAGGAGGTGTCAGCAAAACCAGAAAAGTATAAGGTCTCTTCATCTCCGGTTGGTTCGGCTTGACTCTTTCCACCCATCACACTCTTGGTCATTCATAAAATGGGCAAAGCATGTGTCCAGTCTCCTCCAGAAAAAGCTCAGTAAAGAAGATAGGCAATGATGGCCCCAATTCAGTAATGTTTAATGCCAGAAATTTGGTGCAAAATACTTAAAAAAGTTGTAACTAGCCATTTCCACACAAGGTGTGGTCAAAGTGGACAGAGCTGGTATTATATGAGGTGTTGTGATGCCCGCTCCATTATTCTATCTTTGGCTGGAGTCACACTTGCAAGTGACTCGTGTATAACTCAAGTGAGTCTCACATTGCGTCACCCGGCATGGTCCTCTTAGGACTAGAGTGGGTCAGAGACTTAGAAATGCATGCAGTTGACCTGCTCCTGTCCGGAGAGTGTCAGGCCGTGCTGGGCGATGCGATCCGAGACTCATGTGAGTTACGCGCTAGTCACTCGCAAGTATGATTCCGGCCTTACACCACAAATCTTACTCCGTTTATGCACCTAGCATATTAAAAGGTATGTGCCTCTTAATGAATCAGGAGTCTCTGACTTCACCACACAATCTCATCAAGATCAGGGTTACCATCGCCATTCTTGATGAATCGGGTCTGATGTGGTATGGCAATTTCCTATAGCCACTCTCACTGGTTTGTAGAGATCATACCAACCAGTCAGGCCATCCCTAATTGCACCTAGAAGCCATCAATGTCAATTATGAGACAACACATTGTGCTATATGTATTGTATACATGGCCCCTGCTATGGTCTTATGCCATACTTTTATTTATTCCAATGCATGCCATGCTACGGCACTATTCTACCACAAAAGCAATGCTTTTGTTGAGCATATGGTGCTTGCTTAGATAAAATAAGAACACCATTTGCTTCACTAATTTTCAAAAATTTGGTGATAGTCATCAGAGCTCATTTTTTATAATTTATTTTGATATTAAATTTCGCAATTAAACTTTGAAAATTGGTCCATCTGTTGTTGCTTTGAAGATTTTATGATTCAGACCATGCATAACCATGAAAAATTAATCATTCAATATTATGGACTGCGGTCATTGAAATCAATCCTGGGTGGCTGCAGGCTGCTATTTTTAGGATGGGGGGCCCCAATAAGCATGGGTTTCTCCAGCCCGAGAATACCATCCCCCAGCTGCTGGGCTTTATGATTGCTGGGTATCAAAATTGGGGGCATTTTTTACATTATTTATTTAAATATATATATATATATTAAAAAAAAAAACCGCATACGATTTATCTTATTTTGATACCCAGCCAAGATAAGTGCACGGCTGGGGGCTCCAGCCTGTAACTGTATGTTTTATCTGTGCTAGGTATCAAAATATGGGGGACCCTAAGCTAATTTATTTATCTATTTTTATACCACGATAGATAGGCTGGAGGCGCATCTGGCGGCAACCAATATCAGACGTCAGGACTGTCTACTGTAGGCAGGGGAATCAATGAATATGGATGAAGGTAAGTGATCAGCCTCGGAAGAAAAATGAGTGGTCCAGAAGCAATTACAGTCGCGCCGGAGACTTGGTAAGTATAGTGTGCTTGCTTTTTCTTTATTTTTTTTTTATTTCTCGAGCGGCTGGACCCCGGTCATTAGACGGCGTTCCCTGATGACTCTGTGCCCGGGACCGGTATCCTGATACTTTTGAAACTGCGCGGATCCTGACTTTTACAGTCCGAGTTCAGCCATCACTTGTGATTACACATTCATGGCCAAGTCTCCATATAAATCAGAGACTGTAGGTAGTATTCTTTTATTGCTAAGTCCTTCCCATGTGAATGTTATGACATTTTGCACTAATACAGATTTTGTTTTTTGGGGGGTTAAAATAGGACTGCCACTTTAAAAAAAAAAAATGAATCTGTCTGTTTGCAGTTTTGTGTATTTGTCCTGAAGATTTCAAACAACTATCAATACCAATTACCATATGCATGAAATGCAAAAAAAGTGGCCACTGTCTTTTTATACATTTCAGAAGAATACATTAGTAACAAGAGGCTGACATGGGCTCAGATGCAGCCAGAACATCGCATGGTATAGCACAGCCAATACGGAAGGACTATCATAGACTGTTTAAAAGTCAAGGAAGGGAATACAGCAGACATTGGCCCTGTCACACACAGAGATAAATCTTTGGCAGATCTGTGGTTGCAGTGAAATCATGGACATATTGTTCCATTTGTACACAGCAACAAACCTGACACTGATTGTCCACAATTTCACTGCAACCACAGATCTGCCGCATCTCTGTGTGTAAAGTGGCCTTAAGAGTAGTTTTAAGCTACTGATATAACAGTATGTCAAAGTTCACCAATATAGATAAGAAGAAAAAGCCTTAAAACATTGGACAAATTCTCCATACAGTAATGTGCTGTATAACTGCAGCACTGAAGAATTTGAGTAGCAGTCTGTGAATAATGCAAACATTGAATTGATAAGGAGAGAGAAAGAGGAGAGAAGTACCAGAAATGGTGCCACTGTGATTGATCAGTGATATAGTGTAGTTCGCATCTGTCCTGCTGCATATGAATTTCAATTGTGTAGTTTTTTCTTCACTCAGTCTTAATGCACTAGAAAGTAGAAGCAACACAGCACAATAGTTTACAAATAAAAAATAAGCTGAACTCAGTGTTAGGCCCCCTTCACACGTCCGTGAAACATGTGCATGTTTGTTTAGTTTCCATATATACCGGAGACACGGACAAACATGCACCAATGTTAATCTATGTTTGAGGTCACGCGTGCGTTATTTCATAATGTCCGTGTGTGCGTGTCCGTGATCCGTATGTGTGTCCGTGTTAAACGGAAGCATGTCCGTTTTCTGCACGGAGCACGCACACATGGACCCAATGAAAGTCTATGGGTGTGTGCGCACACCTTAGTAAACACGTATGCATCTCCCTATGGTCCGTGTCCGTTTGGTGTTTATTTCTAGTGATGCCGGTCATTCTTTCTATTTCTGTGTATGTCGGTCAATCTCCCTCAGTCCGTCGGTCGGTCTCTCTGTCTGTCTGTAGGTCAGTCTCTCTCTCTGTCTGTCCCTCTCTCACAGTCTGTCAGTCAGTCTCCCCCCTCTCTCATACTTACCGTTCCCCGATCACCGACGCGGTGCTGCACAGCTGTAAAATAAACTCCGGTGGCTTTTACTATTTTGAAAAAGCCGGCCGCTCATTAAACAATCTCGTATTCCCTGCTTTCCCCGCCCACCAGCGCCTATGATTGGTTGCAGTGAGACACCCCCCCACGCTGAGTGACAGCTGTCTCACTGCAACCAATCACAGCAGCCGGTGGGCGGGTCTATACTGTGCAGTAAAAAAAATAAATAAATATTTAAAAAAAAAACGACGTGCGGTCCCCCCCATTTTGATACCAGCCAGGGTAAAGCCACACGGCTGAAGGCTGGTATTCTCAGGATGGGGAACTCCACGTTATAGGGAGCCCCCCAGCCTAACAATATCAGCCAGTAGCCTCCCAGAATTGCCGCATCCATTAGCTGCAATAGTTCTGGGACTCTACCCAGCTCTTCCTGAATTGCCCTGGTGCGTTGGCAATCGGGGTAATAAGGAGTTATTGGCAGCCCATAGCTGCCAATAAGTCCTAGATTAATCATTGCAGGCGTCTATGAGACACCCCCAATGATTAATCTGTAAGTCACAGTAAATAAACACACAGTGAAAAAATCCTTTATTTGAAATAATAAACACTACAAAAAACCCGCGTTCACCAATTTATTAAGCCCCAAAAACCCCATCCAGGTCCGGCGTAATCCACGGAGGTCCCTCATCGCTTACAGCTCTGCTACATGAAGGGGACAGGAGCTGCAGAAGAACACCGCCGCACCTGTCACCTCCACGCAGCAACTGAGGTGAGTATCGCGATCAGCTGAGCTGTCACTCAGTTTACTCGCGGCCACCGCTAGATCCTCCAACTGTGACAGCAAGTCGCCCGAGTAACAGGAATGAAGTCACAGGTGAGTTGCAGTCACGAGTGGAGGATCCAGCTATCCGCGGGTAGCCTGAGTGACGGCAGCGCTAATCGCGCTGCTCACTTCAGTCACTCAGGGGATTAGCGGTCACCGATGAGTCCTTCACAGGTGACCGCTAAACAGTACGCGACACAGATAGAGCTGTGGTATGACAATGAAGTCGGATGAAGTTCACCCGAGTTCATTCTTAGCGCGCGACTCTGTCTGCTGTCAGCGGGTATGTAGCAACGACATGTTACATCACACACGGAACATTTCACACGGACATTACACTCACATGTCAGTTATGTTTCACACGCACACACGGACATTACACACGCACACACGGCTAGCATACGCAATTCACACAGATGCCACGCGGACCATAAAAACGGACACAAAAACGGTACACGGACCCAAAAAACATCCCGTAACACACGTGCGTGTATTTTCACGGACGTGTGAAGGGGGCCTTAGACAGTGTGCTTGCCTATCATTGCATTGAATTTTTGAATTTGTTGAGCAGTCATTTATGTGAGGGGGTGGATATTTTTTTTTCAAAATAGAAAAACAAACTCCCTAAAATACAGACATTTAACTTTGACTAGGGATGATTGAATACCTCAAATATTCGGCTTCGCAAATATTTTCCGAATAGGTCGACTATTCGCGAACATTTGATGCGCAATGTAAGTCTATGAGAAACCCGAATAACAATTATTCATAACTATTCGTAACAATTCGGGCTTCCCATAGACTTACATTGCACATTGAATATTCGGATAGCGGCGACCTATTCGGAAAATATTCGCAAAGCCGAATATTTGAGGTATTCGATCATCCCTAACTGCGACCTTTTTTTTGCAACTCTATTTTATTAGTCAAATTTTGCATCCATACATTCCTACACTGCAGCTCCCTGGTGTAGTTGCTGGTATTTTGATTGTGTACCTAATTTATAATTCTGTCATTTTTGTAAACAGGTTTAAATTTTGTTGAAAAAAAATATAAAATTTAAATTTAAAATACTGAATAAAAAAGAATGTAGACATTTAACTGTGCAAGTGTGTTTTATGATTCTATTTTACCCCTTAGACCCCACTATAGCTTCTCATAAAGCCAGATCAGATCTCATACTTTGCACAGACGAGGGGCAATCACTCTGAAACACCATGTCTGCAAATTAAAGTTCTAATCTGGGATAAATCCTAAGTCATATGAAAAGGCTCATTAAAGGGTCACTTGTGACTTTTAGGATTGCTAATAGATGGCACTAGAGTTTGTCTCCTCCTCCCTGAAGAGACAATTTGCATTTTTCCCAGAGGAGTATTGCGGCTATAAGACTTCTCACCGACAGCCAGATTTATATGTCAGTCTCTGCAAGGAGAAAAGGTTTTTCCTAAGACCCCAGTACAGCTTCTCATACAGCCAGATCAGATCTCATACTTTGCACTGACGAGGGGCAATCACCCTGAAACACCGTGTCTGAAAATTCAGGTTCTGATCTGGCATCAATCCAAAGTTATATGACAAGGTCGTTAAAGGGTCACTTGTCACTTTTAGGATTGCTACTTCTAATAGCTGGCACAAGTCTCCTTCCTCCCTGAAGAAACAATTTGCTTGACTCTATTTTTGCACACCTGTTTTACTAATTCAATTTAACACTTGGACAGGCCACATCTATACTACGGCTGGCTGCCACATTTTGCTTTCTGTATGTACCTACATACCTAACATTTCTTAATACATCATTTTTGGCAAGGGTTGAATAATTGGGGTTGGAAAGACTGTCAAAAGTTAATTACAGTGTTGTACAAGATGCATGTTAAAAGAAAAATTGGCAATGGACTATGATGAAGTCACTTTAACATTACTAAGCCTGTGCTTACATTAAAGAGCTTGATATCTTATATCTCAATTGTTTTATTACTTAGTTCTTATCAGTCAAGAAAGGATACAGGTATGCATACAAAAGGAGTTTAAGTATAAGGCAGCTAAATTAGAGAAATAAGAAATTCAGAATACTTTCAGACTATTTACAAAGTATCCCAACTAGTGATTATAGAAACCTTTGAAATTGAAATCCAGCAGGTTTGAAGAATTTTTTCCCAAAAATGTTAAGACAAAAAAAATGTACAGACGTACAGTACCTGTTAAGGTGGTGTCACACATAGCGACGACGACAACGACATCGCTGCTAAGTCGCCATTTTCTGTGACGTAGCAACGACCTCAACAGCGACGTCGCTGTGTGTGACACATAACAACGATCAGACCCCTGCTGCGAAATCGATGCTCGCTCATGAATGTTCAAGGTCATTTTTTGATCGCTGCTATCCCGCTGTGCCATGATGATAAGCTCAGCATCCTTGTGTTTGACACCGCAGCAGCGACGGTCGCGACGACGCTGAAGGCAGTAACGTAGGAAGGCGCTGTAGCGATCACCAATCGGAACAGAGGGGCGTGAAAAGAGGCAATGCAAAACATGTCTAGGGGTAAACATCACGCCTCTATCAAGGTCTGAGTCGTCGCATAGCGACGCGTGTGACACCGCACAACGACCGTCGAGGTCGCTATGATCGCTGCTCCGTCGCTGCTTAAAATTACATGTTTGACAGCTTACTAGCGATCATCTATGGTCGCTGTTACGTCACAGGAAATGGTGACGTAACAGCGACGTTGTTGTCGTTGTCATTGTGTGTGAACCCAGCTTTACTCCAATTGGCCTGACAAGATATTTATAAAACTTTATGGTCTCCAAGGATTGTATTCAGTCCAATACAAGCTATACAATGAAAAAATGCCCTGTTGGACTATAAAGCAGAGATTTCACATATTGCACTCCAGATGAAACAAATGTGAATATCTCTGCAATGGAGCGACGCAACGCAAAACGGAAAACAGAGTCAGAGCTCAAAGATTTTTATAAGGGATTTGACTCAAATTTTTCAGTACGTGACAGATACGCAAGATAAAATTAGTTCACCCATTTGATAACAGTGACAGTGACAGAAAAGTTCTAGTAGAAAAGAAGGACAGTGAGTGGTTAAAGATGAGCGAATCCGAGATTTGGTGCTTGGTGTCCGTACCAAACACAGACTTTTGCAAAAGTTTGAGTTTGGGTGTTTTACGAATGCAAACCACTCACACGAGCACTACTGTGCTCGGGTACGCTCGGTGCTCAGCCCAGTGCAAGCCGCTTGCAGTGTTAGAATAGCTCGTACTAGGGGTAACAAAAGCGTGATTAAATGTAGTGTGCACACAAAAAAAAGGAAAAAGCCTGCCCACCATGCCCCCGAAATGTTCTGTTGATGGCTGTTTGTATGATGGTTCAGTAACTGTAGGACCTCCGGAGTTGTCTATAGGGCATTTTGCACGTGTCTTTTGGACTACGTTGGCAAGACCCTGAGAGAACTCCGGAGGAGGGTGGGAGAACACCTTTCTGATATTCGGAACAGACGAGATACACCAATTTCCCGCCATATTAATACGATTCATCGTGGCGATGCAACTCATATTCGTTTTTCTGTACTAGAGCTGGTTAAACCTAGCCCTAGGGGTGGAGATTTTGACAGGCTTCTTTTGCAGAAAGAGTCAGCATGGATATTTAAATTGGGCTCCCTTACACCAGGGGGGCTTAATGAGCAGCTTTCTTTCAACTGCTTCCTCCCCACTTAGCATAGACAGGGTTCATACTGTTTTGAAAATTCCATTATGCCTTATTCTGGAAGAATATCCCCCTATGTCTATAGGGGTTTTATCCATATTGTTGGATATGATTACCATTACTATCTTTATTGTACTTGTCTCTAATTGGTCTTTTGTGGAGAACATGGAGTAGATGCACTATTTATCTATGTTGCATTACAAGTTACATGTATGTCCTAACATTATATGATATCTAATGTAATCAAATGTTCTGTACTTTATATTATCTTCCTATGTATACCTAGAAGTTTGGGGTGGTAGCCTCCGTGGATGTGGTGCCCAATAACGCAATTTTACACCGCTTTTTTAGTGATCCTTATCAGTGGTTGCAAACGGACGTTTGTGAATGAAGAATCCATCTAAGTCCAAATTATATGGCATTGCGCATGCGTGCCTACATTTACTTCATCGTATCATGTGATCTGCATTCCTAATGACGTTGGCGCCGCATCTATGGAGACCGCGCGCATGCGCGGTGGCTTCCAACTCTTGCCAATAGGTTTGACCCTTATAGGATCCCGTCTGGCGCGTGCGCAGAGCGCGCGCGATACCGGGCATGCGCGGTCTGAACCCAGAGGGTGCTAGTGTAGCCGGCCTGTAGCTATATTGATCCTTATAGGCCCCCATTTGGGCGCGTGCGTGAAGCGCGCGCCATATCGGGTATGCGCACCGGTTACTCTGATGGCGTCCGCCCTGTCTGCCCTCAGGTGTTTTGAATGATGTGGGGTATTTATACCACCACATGGTTGTGCAGGTCCATGGCGATCACTTGGACTGTGGTGGTCATCTGCACAGTATTATCTGTACCACCGTTGATCCTGTTACCTGACGCCATGGACCTGCACACCTGACTTCCATATCATTCTGGGCAAGTACTATTCATTATCTTCCTCTCATTTTTCATGCCATTGTGATAATGTTTTCAACCTTTGCACTTTATATGTATCTCCATGTTGATATAATGTATTTACCTCACAGCCTCCTGATGAACCACACTCTCAGTGTGGGGAAACGCGTCAAGGTGGAGTTACTGAGGTGGAATTATTTTATTGGAATTATGAAGGCTGATGGTTCACTCCTACCATAAGGACCCCTGAAGAGCAATAGCATATAACTGCTTGGACTGTATGGACTGTTATGCCCCAAATCTTTTGGTGCTGAACAAATAACTAATTACAGCCTACAAGATAAGTCCTATGCTCTAACATTACTACTTGTGTGTGAACCATTGCTACCTTCCTATATTTAATCTGTCATTTGACAATATTTGTATTTACATGACTTATACAGTCATATGTTTGCCTTACACTGTGGTGTGAATTTTTATTGTAATAAAATTTGTTAAATATTGGGAATATTTGTTCACCTTGTTAAACTGTAATATTCCCGGGACATTATTGATCCAATCTTATATACTGTATGATGGTGGTGACCTAAACTGCCAATCAGTGTCTTCAGATCAAGTCCAGGTCCCAAACCGAACTTTATCAAAAGTCCGGCTGAGCTTGTCGAACAGAACTTCTATTGGTTTACTCATCTCCATTTCTGGTTGTTCTGCACTGCCGGTCAAAAAGGATGCTGCGTGCTATTCAAAGAAACGTGGTTTACCAACGAGTTTTGAAGCTACCTCACTTCTTCATCAGGAAAGAAGAATACCCCAAACTTCATCTTTTTTCCTGATGAAGAAGCGAGACAGCTTTGAAACGCGTTGAAATAAAGCACATTTTTTTGGAATTAGGCACAGCATCTTTTTTGACCGGTAGCACAGAACAACCACTAACCGTCCTTCTTTCCTACTCATCGGCTTTTTGAGCCTGTGGACCGGCAGCAACGGTCATTTACATGCCCCATTTCATCCCCCAAGCTGAGCAGAAAATGATTCTTCTCCTTTGCTCTTGGAAAAACCCATTGAGCCACTTCTCTCTCATACCATAGAAATTTTCTGGTGAAGCCCTCTGAAAATTCCAAGAAAACTTTGTTTGGAAAATACTGAGCTAAACAAGTATTCTGTCCAAGATTCTAGTAGTTGGGCGAGAAACCATGTGTCATTTCAGACTTTTTGTTTTTTTGACCCCCACTTTTCGAATCTGGTATAAAGTCATATGTTTTGTTTTTATTTCGTTCTTTATTTTAACCATTTTAGGTGCTTTCAGGACTTGAATTTTAAAACTTAAAAAAAGGAAATTGGAGCACATCCTTTAGAAAACAAACTACAGATTCAAAATGCACAATCGTGTGCGATCTGACTCCAAACCAAGCCATTTCTGTCCTTATTTACTGGTGTATGAAAGAATAATTTCCAACAAATATAACATTGTAGGAAAAACACAGCATTTGCAGAGCGCAGCCAAATAAAGAGGAAATACATAAAAAAAAACTAGCTGTGGCAGCTAAAAGTCCAAAAGTGAAAGCCTTGCCAGCTTCATGTGAACGCTTCAGTGGTAGGCTTCTGACTCCTAACGTGCTAAAGTTGCTGGGTAGACAGAGAATGTAGCATCTGCCCCTGAGTTATAAACTCATTTATAATGATGATAGAAGGAACATGTTGGAGCAACCTGCTAAGTTTCTAAAAAAATAATTAAAAAATGAAACGTCTGTTCCATGAACAACATTTATCACCTGCACAAAGGAAAGATGATGAATGTATTATTGCTGCTGGTACGCCAAACAATTCAAAGAACAAAGGGTCCAAAGTCCCCAGGGTGACTGAAGAAGAAGTAGTAAGCATGTGTGACCACCATTCCTATAGACTGGAGTGAATGGAACAATGGTCACATGTGCTCACTACAAGTCTGCTCACTCAAGGGAATGTTCTCGGCTGAGTGGGGGTCTGAGAAATCAGACTCCTAACAGTTATACAGTTAGCATGTATCCTGACTATGCTTTTCTACAGATTGTGGGGGCCCGGCTGTATATGCCGGGGAACCCTCTTTCTCCTGGCACATTGTAAAGAGTTAATCCTCCATTGTATGTCCCCTCCCCTAGTGTTTGTTTGTTACCTGTTTCCTAGGTTTCCCAGATCCGTATGTGCTTCAGTCCTCCCCCCCTGTGGGGGTATATATTCAGTGCCCGAGGTCCTTCCGGCCCCTTTGATCTGCGATCGAGAGCTGCCCACCCTCCCTCCCCTTCTATGTTGCTGTTTGGTGTTGAGATTAATGGTGTTGTTGAAAGTCGCAGCGGATGACGGAAGATCGGATATGTGTAACATGTGTCGGGAGTCCGGCGGCATAACCCCAGCTCTTCCGGTGATCAATTTTGTGAGCTGCGACCTTACCCTTCCAAATGGTTGTGTAAAAAGAAAAAAGATGAGAGTTTTTTATA
Organism: Anomaloglossus baeobatrachus; assembly: GCF_048569485.1. Lineage (NCBI taxonomy): Eukaryota > Metazoa > Chordata > Amphibia > Anura > Aromobatidae > Anomaloglossus > Anomaloglossus baeobatrachus. The sequence continues at coordinate 179,562,188 of NC_134361.1, forward strand.
TACTCTCCAAATAAAGTTATTTGAATTGCTAAAGTTGGTCTTTTCTTTGCATCGGGGGAAAGGGGCTTTTACTTTAAAGTGTGGGCAGTCTTTGTGTGAAGGAACAAGTATTTTAAGATACTATATTGCAAAACCCAGTCATAGTGCTCTATAGGAGCATAAATTATAGTGCCTCCATCACAGTCATCCCAATTACTTAACCAGCCCCATATGACTTATAGCAGGGATTGACTGCAACTGGACAATTATAGGTCTCTAAGCAAAAGAAGAAGAAACAAGGAAAAGGCAGCCTCACCACTCTTGGAAATGGATTCACAGACCGGGAAGGATGGCTGGCAACCACCAATTTAAATTCAAGGAAGAGAAGAAAAAAATCCCATTGTCCATTCTTCTATAAAGTCCAAAATTTACTGAAGCATTTTAATAAAATCATCTCGGATAATTATATGTTCTAGACTCCTTGTCCGACCTTACGCATTTCGGACTATGGCCCATTCACAAAGGCTTGTAGGTTACTCCTTGCCCGGCCTTACGCATTTCAGACTATGGTCCTTTCTCAAAGGCTTGTACGTAACCATTGTCCAAAGCGTGTAAGGCGTGGCAAAGAGCAACCTACAAGCCTTTGAGAAAGAACCATTTTCCGAAACACTTAAGGCAGGGAAAGGAGTAACCTACAAATCTTTGAGAAAGGACCATTTTACAAAACGCGTAAGGAGGGGCAAGGAGTCTGGAACATGTAATTTTCAAAAAGGATATTTTTTTAAAATGCTTCATTAAGTTTGGGATTTTATAGAAGAACGGACTACGGGATCTTTTCCTTCTCTTCCGCAAATTATTTAAATGGCAGATTCTGTCTGCCATTACTAAAACAAAGCTGAAGACTACAGTACAAATTGCTCACCCCCCCATCCAGACTAGTTAATCGACAATGAAATACAGCTTATGGCTTAGTAGAATTTTAAACAATTTGAGTAAAGATGTCTACAATGTGAGGAGTGCTGTTATGAGCTCATAAAGGGTTTTCCGGCAAAAAATGTAATTTAATTCTAAATGAATTACTTATAGTGATCTCTTAGTTTAGGTGCTATGATACTACTCTAGCCACTCTATCCTGGATCCTGGTGGTATTGCTCTTGAATCTGTGCTTGACATGCGACAGTGATTTTTTCATGTTGACACAAGATCAAAGGGGCAAGTTAAGGGGGCTTTATTGTTGCTTAACCAGTTGTGGACCTCCCATAGGCTTTAAACATCTGAGCGATCCACACCTTAGGGTACCGTCTCACTAAACGACGTACCAGCGATTCAGACCAAGACATGACCTGGTCAGGATCGCTGGTGCGTCACTACATGGTCGCTGGTGAGCTGTCAATCAGGCAGATCTCACCAGCGACCAGTGACCAGCCACCAGCGACTCGTGGAAATGATGCTGTGCTTGGTAACCAAGGTAAATATCGGGCAACTAAGCAAAATGCTTTGCTTGGTTACCCGATATTTACCCTGGTTACCAGCGCACACTGCTTAGCGCTGGCTCCCTGCACTCGTAGCCAGGGTACACATCGGGTTAATTAGCAAAGTGCTTTGCATAATTACCCGATATGTACTCTGGCTACGAGTGCAGGGAGCAGGGAGCCGGCACTGGCAGCCTGAGAGCGGCTTACGCTGGTAACCAAGGTAAATATCGGGTAACCAAGCAAAGCGCTTCGCTTGGTTACCCGATGTATACCTTGGTTACCAGCGTCTGCAGCTTCCAGACGTCGGCTCCCTGCACATTCAGATCGTTGCTCTCTCGCTGTCAAACACAGCAATGTGTGCTTAACAGCGGGAGAGCAACGAGCAAAATATGAACCAGCACTGTGTGTAATGATCAGCGATTTCACAGCAGGGGCAAGGTCGCTGCTTAGTGTCACACACAGCGAGATTGCTAATGAGGTCACTGGTGCGTCACAAAAAACGTGACTCATTAGCGATCTCGCTAGCGATCTCGCTATGTGAGAAGTACCCCTAACACTGCACTGACCTTCTAAAACATCAGTGCAAAGAAAGCTGCTTGCATAAGATTATGCAGCTGTGAGGGTGCAAAACCAGCTTTCAGACACAGCCAGACTCCCCATACATAAGGTAAATTACCATATTTGCTGTCCTTATCACTGTATACTCAGCCCCGAACTAGTGTTATGTATACAGATTAGGAAGCACTGATAGTTCTTCCTGCAGAGATCATGTGATAGTTGAGTGTAGAAATTAATCAGGTGCTGTTGCATTCTAAGAGAAGGCTGAATTTCCCCTGTAACTGGGGCTAATTTACAAGCCCATTTACAGGGTAAGTTAGCATTGAAAAGATTGAAATAATATGTTATATGGCTCTCTATCTATGAAAAAAAAAGGAAAAAGAAAAAGATGTCGCCAGTCAATTGCTGTTTCTATTCTGACCCTATAAAAAAAACATCTTTAATATAGAAAAATATTTCTATAGAAAGGTGACCACAATTTAAAATATTTTTTAGGTTTCCTTTGCGGTCATAAAAAAAATAAAAAAGAGAAAAATATAAACATATTTTCTATTTTTTATATTCACATTTTCCCCTGATATAATAAAAAAGGGAATATAAAATGACATAAAAGCTAAGCCCCGAGTATTTTGAAAGAAGCAAAAAATATTGGAATTGGATTTAGCAGTTAACTGACCCCGTTCACTCCCTTCTCCAGGTCATGTTGCAAATTATCGGGGCCACTAGCCTAACTCAACCATAAACAGGAAGTGACACTGCGTCTGCCAATCACTTCCTATTGGTCCGAAGGTGAGGAGAGAAGCCGACAGTGATTGGACGCAGGGCTCACGTTCCGTCACAATGTCATGTGACCCCAAACTGTTACTGAGAGTGCTAGAACAGCACCAGAATGGGAGGTGAGTACACGGTCTTTTATTTTAACTGGGGGAAACATGTCAAATCAGAAGGGGTTGTCCTAGTGCCGGACAATTCCTTTAAAAAAAAAAAAATTATAATGATAATACATTTTATATAGAGCTAGTTGAGAACTAAATTTAAACCTTGAAGTTGTGAAATTCTTAACAAGAAAATAACCTTGTCTGTTATGAAAGGGAGCATTAGAGACTGCAAGAATTTAATTCATTCTCTGAAAACTGCCAAGGACTTGGATGAATTTTCATTGAGGAAATTGTTTTCAAAGGACAGGCCATATGTACATTTTTTAAGAAACAAAGTGAAAAACACAGCGTCAACATTGATATGCATGCTATAAAGTTAATAAAAAGGGACTACAACTGAGAAATGTGGCAAATCACCAACAAAAATTCTGTAATTCATTACAAAAGTCATATTCTCATGAATGGAATTCACTCATCTTGCAACACTAATAATTCTAGATAACATGAAAAGGCAATATTTCACAATCACGTATATCAAAAGTTATATTTTATTGCAACACATTAACAAAAATAAAAATAGAGGCCATCTTTTCTTTTATATGTCTAATTTCCTTCTTAGTATACCTGTGCCTATATATACTTCCACTCTTTCTCCACAACATACCCTCTGTAAATCTCATGCCTCCACATATTTTCTGATAAATATACCTCTATAAACATATATGTGTGAATGTCTATGTATAGACATTCAGATATATATATATGTAAATAAAAGCTTATAACTTGACTTTAAATTAATCCATTGGTTTCATAAATTACTCTTTTGACAGCTGAAACCCTCCCAAATTTGGTTTAGGTTATGAAAATAAAGTTGCTGTAAAGCTGAAATATTGATCATTTAGTGTCTATACACAGTGAGAAGCATAGAGAGCCATGTCAGGTCTGCTACATAGCATTACATAACCCCACTCCCGACAGGAGCGCCTCAGCAGTGGAAATACATGCAGCTGACCCGCTGCCGTCGGGAAACTGTGCGTCGTGATGCGATGACACATCACGATGCACCAGGACCTTTGATAACGTCATACTCACGTGACCAGTCTGTAGTCAATGAGGTAATACAACATTCACACTTGACTGGTCACATGTGTATGACGTCACGGTCACGGCAGGTCTTTTTAGTCAGAGGTGCTTAACAGGGGGAACAGCAATGATCAGATGGACGCAGAAGCAGAAACGCCTGGAGACAGAGTCTGCAGAACATCGCGGGATCTGTAAGTATGATCATAATGTTTTTTTAATAACGTACTTTTTTGTTAACAGCCTTTGGACCTGAACTGTAACACGAACTGTAACACAAACGTCCCAGAAAGCTCGTGCTCGGGGTTGTGTGCACGAACACCATATGTTCGGTACGGACCCCGAACTTTACAGTTCGGGTTCACCCATCCCTCATCATTAGATATTTCCAATTTTATGACCACTTATAAAATATGTTCAAAGTGCTGTCCATTGTGTTGGATTGTCAATGCAACCCTCTTCTCCCACTCTTGATACACTGATAGCAACACCGCAGAAGAAATACTAGCACAGGCTTCCAGTATCCGTTGTTTCAGATGCTGCACATCTTGAATCTTCACAGCATAGACAATTGCCTTCAGATGACCCCAAAGATAAAAGTCTAAGGGGGTCAAATCAGGAGACCTTGGTGGCCATTCAACTGGCCAATGATGACCAATCCACTTTCCAGGACACTCTTCATGTAGGAATGCTCACACCTGACACCCATAATGTGGTGGTGCATAAATAACTAATGAATGAATAAAGTTACGTTAAAACCAAGTACACCATTGTTTTTCTTGTGAAATTCTCAATAAGTTTGATGTGTTATATAACCCTCTGCCCATTGGAAAAAATAAAGTTGGATCCAAATTGGCCAACTTCAAAATGGCTTCCATGGTCACCACCCATCTTGAAAAGTTTCCCCCCTCCCATATACTAATTAGCCACAAACAGGAAGCTGATATCACCAACCATTCCCATTTTATTTAGGTGTATCCATATAAATGGACCACCCTGTATATACATATACAGTGCCTACAAGTAGTATTCAACCCCCTGCAGATTTAGCAGGTTTACACATTCGGAATTAACTTGACATTGGGACATTTGGACTGTAGATCAGCCTGGAAGTGTGAAATGTACTGCAGCAAAAAAGAATGTTATTTCTTTTTTATTTATTTTTTTTAAATTGAGAAAAGTTTATTCAGAGGGTCATTTATTATTCAACCCCTCAAACCACCAGAATTCTGTTTAGTTCCCCTAAAGTATTGAGAAGTATTTCAGGCACAAAGAACAATGAGCTTCACATGTTTGGATTAATTATCTCTTTTTCCAGCCTTTTCTGACTAATTAACACCCTCCCCAAACTTGTGAACAGCACTCATACTTGGTCAACATGGGAAAGACAAAGGAGCATTCCAAGGCCATCAGAGACAAGATCGTGGAGGGTCACAAGGCTGGCAAGGGGTACAAAACCCTTTCCAAGGAGTTGGGTCTACCTGTCTCCACTGTTGGGAGCATCATCCGGAAGTGGAAGGCTTATGGAACTACTATTAGCCTTCCACGGCCTGGACAGCCTTTGAAAGTTTCCTGCCGTGCCGAGGCCAGGCTTGTCCGAAGAGTCAAGGATAACCCAAGGACAACAAGGAAGGAGCTCCGGGAAGATCTCATGGCAGTGGGGACATTGGTTTCAGTCAATACCATAAGTGACGTACTCCACCGCAATGGTCTCCGTTCCAGACGAGCCCGTAAGGTACCTTTACTTTCAAAGCGTCATGTCAAGGCTCGTCTACAGTTTGCTCATGATCACTTGGAGGACTCTGAGACAGACTGGTTCAAGGTTCTCTGGTCTGATGAGACCAAGATCGAGATCTTTGGTGCCAACCACACACGTGACGTTTGGAGACTGGATGGCACTGCATACGACCCCAAGAATACCATCCCTACAGTCAAGCATGGTGGTGGCAGCATCATGAGTGGGGCTGTTTCTCAGCCAAGGGGCCTGACCATCTGGTCCGCATCCATGGGAAGATGGATAGCATGGCCTACCTGGAGATTTTGGCCAAGAACCTCCGCTCCACCATCAAGGATCTTAAGATGGGTCGTCATTTCATCTTCCAACAAGACAACGACCCAAAGCACACAGCCAAGAAAACCAAGGCCTGGTTCAAGAGGGAAAAAGCAAGGTGTTGCAGTGGCCTAGTCAGTCTCCTGACCTTAACCCAATTGAAAACTTGTGGAAGGAGCTCAAGATTAAAGTCCACATGAGACACCCAAAGAACCTAGATAACTTGGAGAAGATCTGCATGGAGGAGTGGGCCAAGATAACTCCAGAGACCTGTGCTGGCCTGATCAGGTCTTATAAAAGACAATTATTAGCTGTAATTGCAAACAAGGGTTATTCCACAAAATATTAAACCTAGGGGTTGAATAATAATTGACCCACACTTTTATGTTGAAAATGTATTAAAAATTAACTGAGCAACATAACTTGTTGGTTTGTAAGATTTATGCATCTGTTAATAAATCCTGCTCTTGTTTGAAGTTTGCAGGCTCTAACTTATTTGCATCTTATCAAACCTGCTAAATCTGCAGGGGGTTGAATACTACTTGTAGGCACTGTGTATATATATATATATATATATATATATATATATATATATATATATATATATATATATATATATATATATATATATATTTATACATACACTTGTGATTTGTCTTGAGGAAGGAGGCATAGCCTCCGAAACGCGTAATAAAATCACCTTCAATAATCTCTGTCTGATCCATGATCCTGGCAGTGTGGTGTTAACCCTTCATTTTTTTTATCAATGGTTTATTGTGAAATCTGGTAACAGATCCCATTTAAGGTCAATGAAAGTTTTAACACAAGGAGTACTTAGAAGTGTTGATTTACAAGGAAAAGTGTGAAAACAGCATTTTATAGTACATGAAAAGTTGGAAAAACTAAACATGTAAAGAGTTCATTGAAAATTCAGGTTTGGTTACAGTTAACCTCAGTATGTCTATCTGTCCGAGTTCGCCCATCTGTGGGATCACTGCACAGAAAATAGGTATCCCGCCTGGACCCGTACTTTTACTGTCTGGGTTCACCAATCTGTGGGATCACTGCACAGGAAATAGGTATCCCGCGTAGATTTAGACGTTTACTGTCCGGGTTCAACCACCTGTGGAATCATCGCACAGGTAATAGGTATCCCGCGTGAATATGGACTTTTACTGTCCGGGTTCGCCCATCTGTTGGATCACTGCACAGAAAATAGGTATCCCACTTGGATCCGGACTTTTACTGTCTGGGTTCGCCTATTACTAATCATAAATCTTTACATTTTGTAATCCATTAGAAAGTTCATTGGTAAAGATAAATAAAAGTCGATGACCTACTCACCTCTGCTCAGATGCACTGTAAATCTCTCCTCTTTGGCAGCTGCTAATTTTGATTGGGTCAAAATCATGAAAAGATCTCAGAGCCACTCCTGATATGGCCACCAAATTGGAAGAAAAGCTTATGACTACAGCCTTACTGTGGTAGAAGGGCTGACTGAGATCATGTCTCACAGGAATCACCAATGGATTATTACGACAGCTAATAATATGAACACCTGCGATGGGGTGAAAGGTAAAAGGTTATTTTTTTTAACCTTGGTTAAACCAAGAGACACAAAAAAAGACATAAAAGACACATTAATCAAAGTTTTGTAAATTAAGGTCATATACTTAAAATTCACTGTACACTAGTAGTGTCAAAACTGATGTTATTAAAGGTACAAACCTCCAAATCCCATTTTTGGGGGGTTTTCACATAAGCCCTCTCAATCACCAGCGCGGATTGCATGAACCTGTAGGAGGTATCTCTCACAGGCATCTCGCCCCCACTCCGGCCCAGTATATACATTCCCCTAGGTTTTACATGGAACAACCTTATTCTCCTTTACTTATTACTGACGGCGGAGACTGATCGGGAGACTGATCGGGAGACTGATCGGGAGACTGATCTGGAGACTGATCGGGAGACTGATCGGGAGACTGATCGGGAGACTGATCGGGAGACTGATTGGGAGACTGATCGGGAGACTGATTGGGAGACTGATTAGGAGACTGATCGGGAGACTGATTGGGAGACTGATTGGGAGACCATTCCCTGAGAAAGTAAAAGGACTTCCACTACCTGTACAGAACCTGTGGGATTGTAAACGCCATTTTACTATACCCGTTCCATATTCTGGCACCAAGACATTATTCCAGAATATCCCTATAGTAACTGTCGGTGAGATTTTTCCCAAAAAAAGGATCCTCACTACAACTATTGCACCTGCTGTATACACCGTGGTCCATAGTGGTACAGATCATACTTCATTAAGGCTTCCATAGGTCTTCATTTACCTCTTCGACCCTCCGCTAGCTCATCCATCATAATCTATAGTAAACAGTCTCTGCCTGGGTTCCTGTCCACAAACAGGCTTCAAAACAGATCCCTGACCAACCATTTTGAAGCTCTCATGGAGAGTATTTAATTCCACCTAGGGTAGAGGTCTACAGTCCTCCTATGCATCTTATGCTTTATGTGAATATTCCTTATTTGCCTTATTCATTTAGACAATTTCTCCCTGAAGGCCAATTTTTGATAGGCCGAAATGTCGGATTGAATGGACTGTATCTGTTATTTGCTACCTCTTTCACATTAAAGCATCACCAAAGAAAGCAAGTTTCTCATAGTCCTTATACTGGACTTCTCATATCTTCATATTTCATCTGGTGCACCAGAGTTATACCCTCTAGTTTACCATTAGGATTATCCGACTGAATTACTTTTTTCACCTACTATGAGCACATGAAAACACATTGTGCCATGAAAAGTACATTTACAGCTGGATACACGACCTTCTAGACTTTTCTACTGGTAAAAAAAGACAAAGGTTGGAAGTTTGGTGCACTCTTAGCTGAATCTTTTAGAACATTTGCAATTTTTACCCAAAACTGGTGTAAACCAACAAAAACAAGCGTGACCTTATATTTTCATGTCCTCCTTTGAAGATCTTATGGAAATGCAATGTTTCACAGTCAGTGATTTAATATTTCTATAAACTTAATATATTTTTATATGCATTAATCTTTAGATTAATATTTTTTACTGAGATCATTGTATTGGTCATCAACAGAAACAACATTCTACCTAAGATATAAAGATGAGTCTATGTGTGTGTGTGTGTTTGTTTATGTATGTGTATGTGTGTGTGTGTGTGTGTGTGTGTGTGTATGTCCGCTAAAGGAATCTACACTGTCGCATTTAAAATCACAAAATTTTGTATAGCCACCTCATGTGACTCAAAGAACGTCATAGACTATGTTTTGAGGGGAAAATTTAACCTCGCGCTTTACAATTATTCACCAAAAAACCTGCTTATAATAAACTCAATGGAGCTGGGAGCTACAGGTTATTAATAGGAGCTATGGGCAACAAAGGACATTCTTAGTATAAGAAGCTTATGTGTGAGGTAATGTTATGTTGGTGGAGAAAGAGAGAAAGAGACAGAGAGACAGACAGAGAGACAGCCTCCTGATGAAAAGGTTTCCTTGAAACGTGCGTCGAGGTGTTTTGGGGGTTTCTCTGACCTTATATTATGTGAGTAGTGCACAATAATTTATACCTAAGTAAATTAAGAGCCTCTGTTACAAAGGGGTCGATCTACCTTGGAAATAGGTGTTGTAGGAGTATACATCCAGCCCTATTAGGTAAGCCATTATACAGGCTGAGTCTTTTCCCTATTTACCAGTTGTGTCCCTTACAACCTTATAGTAATTTCTATTTGAATATTTATTATTGTCAAAAATAGGTCTGGAAGATATAGTTATATTTATATTGAAGAAATTTTTTGATGTTGAATATTTATTATAAGACCTAATAAGATTTATAAAGTAATTGAACACGTGGGGACTTAATAGTCTTATACAGGGGCTTTTATATATATATATATATATATATATATATATATATAGTGGTTCTATCAGTGCAAGATATTTTAATATTGATGAGAGTGGCGGGGTGTTGCTCCAATTATATACATTTTTGATACATTTTTTCATTGAGTATAATTTCCCTCTACTTCTGTCACCAATAACTTATGGTCAGAAATTCCCTCCATGTTTGTTTTTTCAAGTGATGTTTTACTTGATTTTTGTTCTTGCTGTTTTTAGCGATGTAGATTAAATCAATGTTTAAAATATTTTTGCAAAATACAAAATAAATATTTGATACAATATACTCTGATTTCTGTTTGTTTTTTGATTAGAGAGACAGACAGGTAGAAACAGACAGACACAGACAGAGACAGGCAGAAAGACACAGAGCGAGACAGCTAGAGAGACAGAGAGAGACAGACATAGACAGAGAGAGGCAGATAGAGGCAAACAGACAGAGAGACAGAGACAGACAGACAGAGACAGACACAGACAGACAGACAGAGACAGATAGAGACAGACCGAGAGATAGACAAAGAGAGATAGAGACAGACAGAAATACAGAGACAGAGAGACAGAGACAGACAGAGACAAAGCGATAGAGACAGACAGCAGAAGACATACGGAAAGAGAGAGACAGGCAGAGACAGGCAAATAGAGACAGTCAAACAGAGAGACAAAGAGAGACAGACAGAGAGACAGAGAGAGAGACAGAGACAGACATAGACAGACAGAGAGATAGAGACAGACAGAGAGAGACAGACAGAGACAGGGACAGATAGACAGAGACAGGTAGACAAACAGAGACAAAGAGGAAGGCAAACAGACAGAGAGGGAGACAGACAGGGAGAGAGTGAGAGAGACAAACATTTAGTTGTTATCCCGGGCAACATTGGGTACTACTGTTTTCTATAAGTGTAAAACTTAAAAGCAGTTCTGGGGATTTTACCAAGATCATGAAGCTGTTCCTTGACATCAATCAGATGAACACTGATAGTCTCCGGCTTTTGGTAACTGTAGAATGTCCCATCTGTCACCAGGTGCACAACAACTGCTGCAACAACCACGTAGTGAGAAAAATGGGCCTGTAAAAAAAGAAATGCAATGCTAGATTTATTGAACAATATTATAACTATTACTTAAAAGGTTGTTTTCATGTTTCATCATCAGGATCTCAACGTTCACCTGTCTCCCAACTTCCTTCATGTATTATCGGAAGGTTTTTTCCTTGGAGTAAGACTTCCACATTTAATTAGAAGAAATCCCCTCAATATAATTTTTAATTATGTTTTATAAAAAGTAGTAACTACATTTTTTCATATAGACCATGATAAAGGCATAAGTGGTGAAACGCGTAGTCTTTGCATGATTGCCATATCACACTGTCAGGTTACTGTCTCGTGTGTTTTAACTTTAATAGAATAAAAGTCAATTTTTAGAAATATCTACCCGCTCGCTGGATTCCTTTTCCTCTGCCTCCCTAAAATAATGCAATAAAAAGTGATCAAAGTGCCATAAATTACCTAAACTGGTATTAAGAAAACCGTCAACTCGCTACACAAAAACAATGTCTTACTTGGCTCTACGATAGTCACTCTATGTGTCAAGCTATGTGACTGCAGACTTGTGAATCCTCACACTCTTAAAATTTGTACACATTTATTGGACATCCCTAGATGACCAAATTAAAGGAGTAACGCCATTTTTCAATAAAGCCAATCTTTATTTAAACATATTTTTTTAAAAAATATTTAAGCAACAAGGTACCGTATAGAAGAGAGACACGGACAGGAAAATAATTAGATCCCTGTATTAATAACTGGGATATTTACACCCAGGCAGGTGAATGTATATGTAATTACAGCCAAAAACTCAGATATTAAATGCAGTAGAAATGGACCTAGTGATCATAACTGTATTAATGCCAGTGTAACGCATTACTGCAAAATTCTCACATATATAGTTTTTATACAAGTATCATATATCATATGGACCAAATGCAGACTCTGCGGCTCCACCTGCGTTTTTCATCTGCAATGCATACATTTTTACATGCAGGGTTCCCCCATAAATAATCTGTACTCATGAGAATAAATAAATAAAAGAGTATACAGGTTCCCCACACAGGAATTAATTCCACTAAATGCAGTATAAATTACCAGTAATCAGCAGAGCCCGCATGGGTCCATAGATAGCATGAAACCATGACACTTAGAAAATGCAGTACACAATAGCGAACCGTCTGTGATAATGACCACACAGTCCATATAAGTCCATACTCAAATAGAGATTACTGTGATTAGGCTGACAATAAACATAATAGTATCATAATGTTACATCACCTGACTGGGAAGTATCCTGCCGTGACCCTCGCACTCCGACACGTGTTTCACAAACAGCTTTCTCAAGGAGCGTGTCAGAGGTGAGGGGCGGGCAGATTATAAACATCAAATAACCAATGAGAGGTGCCAAATTCTGATTGCATTCAAATGTCAGAGCAGGAAACAGATTAATCCCATTACCGGCGCATGACTGCAGTTGCTACGGACGCTTGTAAAGGGACCTCCCACAAATCGCGATCACGTGACTGTGACGCCATGACCCACATGATAGTGAGTCATGGCAACCACACCACGCTATCTGACGCGATGTGGGACGGTCAGTCGGCGGCAAAGGAGTCATGCGCACTGGGTAATCTGTGATACTTAGAGCATAGCACACGCGACAGAAAGATTTCGATCATTCAAATGCCCATTGTCAAGAGAACTATACAATCGACTGCAAAAAGGCACATCGTTAAGTAGGAGGGAATCATATTATTATGCAATCATATATAACTTTACAAATTATTAACAGACCACCCCATTATAACATACTGTCAATACAATAAAAAACCTATACAGTCAATGGGACAAAGGCACATCTTTAAATAGGAAAAGATTACATTATTATACAATCATAAAGATTTACAAATTCTTAACAAACCCCCCATTGTAATACACCATCAATACGACATAACTAAAGAGCACATTACTCCATAACAATTATTCATATGGTACATTATATTAACAATCCTTTTAGACAGCTTGAGAGAGTAGCTCCTTCCCCTAGGCATCAATGGTCATCAAACGAAACCTTCTCAGGGCATGTAGAAGCAGCACGCTCCATTGGTGAAATTAACCCGAATATATGGTAACCTAATAAACTAAAAAAATAGACGATTTAGATTATAAAAAACAAAACCCACCAAACACATCTAACTAAAACCCAGGCATCCCTATGCAAGGAATACCAGAGAAACAAGAAGATGCCATATGAACAAACAACTCAAGAAACCCCCCTTCTTTTATTGGACACAGCCAGATTAATTATAGAAAGGCTGAGAACCCCATGTTTTCATTCAACCCATTCGGAGTCAAGGTTCCCAGCCTATAAATCCACTTACTTTCAACCTGGGCAAGCAACCTGCCAAGATCACCCCTCCTGGTACCAAGAGACACTAAATCAATACCTTTCGCTTTCAACAAGGAGGAATTACATCCATGATACTTTTTATAATGTCTTGGAATGGTTTTTAACAAATTTTCATCGGTAATGCTTTTAGCTTTTTCAATGTCCAGACAGTGCTCACGAATTCTAATTTTCAACTCCCTCGTGGTAAGTCCAATATATACCCTTTTGCATGGGCACTCAATCCTGTAAATCACACCTTTTGAGGAACACGTGATCCGATGTCTAATATCGAACTCACGTGATCCATCAAAATTATGAAATTTCTTGGACTTGACAAGATTGGCACACGCCTTGCAAAGGCCACACGGAAAAAAGCCCACTGGCAATAGTTGACTGGACATGCTTGTCTGAGATGGTTCATAATTACTATGGACAAGCATGTCCCTCAGGTTTTTACCTCGTTTAGCCACGATAGATGGTCGTGATGGGAGGATTCTTTTTAAAACCGGATCCGTCAATAGAATGTTCCAGTGTTTCTGGACTACTGTCCTCATTCTATCCCACTTATTATTGTAGGTGGTAATAAGACGCACTGTCTGGTCATTTTTTGTTGTTTTCACCGTATTAGAAAAAAGAAGAGAGTTTCTAGAAGACCCCACTGCTCTCCTAAAACCATGCCTTATTGTCCTCCGACTATACCCTCTTGATTCAAATCTATGGGCCAGTTCCTCAGAGGAACAGTAATTATGAACCATCTCAGACAAGCATGTCCAGTCAACTATTGCCAGTGGGCTTTTTTCCGTGTGGCCTTTGCAAGGCGTGTGCCAATCTTGTTAAGTCCAAGAAATTTCATAATTTTGATGGATCACGTGAGTTCGATATTAGACATCGGATCACGTGTTCCTCAAAAGGTGTGATTTACAGGATTGAGTGCCCATGCAAAAGGGTATATATTGGACTTACCACGAGGGAGTTGAAAATTAGAATTCGTGAGCACTGTCTGGACATTGAAAAAGCTAAAAGCATTACCGATGAAAATTTGTTAAAAACCATTCCAAGACATTATAAAAAGTATCATGGATGTAATTCCTCCTTGTTGAAAGCGAAAGGTATTGATTTAGTGTCTCTTGGTACCAGGGGGGGTGATCTTGGCAGGTTGCTTGCCCAGGTTGAAAGTAAGTGGATTTATAGGCTGGGAACCTTGACTCCGAATGGGTTGAATGAAAACATGGGGTTCTCAGCCTTTCTATAATTAATCTGGCTGTGTCCAATAAAAGAAGGGGGGTTTCTTGAGTTGTTTGTTCATATGGCATCTTCTTGTTTCTCTGGTATTCCTTGCATAGGGATGCCTGGGTTTTAGTTAGATGTGTTTGGTGGGTTTTGTTTTTTATAATCTTAATCGTCTATTTTTTTAGTTTATTAGGTTACCATATATTCGGGTTAATTTCACCAATGGAGCGTGCTGCTTCTACATGCCCTGAGAAGGTTTCGTTTGATGACCATTGATGCCTAGGGGAAGGAGCTACTCTCTCAAGCTGTCTAAAAGGATTGTTAATATAATGTACCATATGAATAATTGTTATGGAGTAATGTGCTCTTTAGTTATGTCGTATTGATGGTGTATTACAATGGGGGGTTTGTTAAGAATTTGTAAATCTTTATGATTGTATAATAATGTAATCTTTTCCTATTTAAAGATGTGCCTTTGTCCCATTGACTGTATAGGTTTTTTATTGTATTGACTGTATGTTATAATGGGGTGGTCTGTTAATAATTTGTAAAGTTATATATGATTGCATAATAATATGATTCCCTCCTACTTAACGATGTGCCTTTTTGCAGTCGATTGTATAGTTCTCTTGACAATGGGCATTTGAATGATCGAAATCTTTCTGTCGCGTGTGCTATGCTCTAAGTATCACAGATTACCCAGTGCGCATGACTCCTTTGCCGCCGACTGACCGTCCCACATCGCGTCAGATAGCGTGGTGTGGTTGCCATGACTCACTATCATGTGGGTCATGGCGTCACAGTCACATGATCGCGATTTGTGGGAGGTCCCTTTACAAGCGTCCGTAGCAACTGCAGTCATGCGCCGGTAATGGGATTAATCTGTTTCCTGCTCTGACATTTGAATGCAATCAGAATTTGGCACCTCTCATTGGTTATTTGATGTTTATAATCTGCCCGCCCCTCACCTCTGACACGCTCCTTGAGAAAGCTGTTTGTGAAACACGTGTCGGAGTGCGAGGGTCACGGCAGGATACTTCCCAGTCAGGTGATGTAACATTATGATACTATTATGTTTATTGTCAGCCTAATCACAGAAATCTCTATTTGAGTATGGACTTATATGGACTGTGTGGTCATTATCACAGACGGTTCGCTATTGTGTACTGCATTTTCTAAGTGTCATGGTTTCATGCTATCTATGGACCCATGCGGGCTCTGCTGATTACTGGTAATTTATACTGCATTTAGTGGAATTAATTCCTGTGTGGGGAACCTGTATACTCTTTTATTTATTTATTCTCATGAGTACAGATTATTTATGGGGGAACCCTGCATGTAAAAATGTATGCATTGCAGATGAAAAACGCAGGTGGAGCCGCAGAGTCTGCATTTGGTCCATATGATATATGATACTTGTATAAAAACTATATATGTGAGAATTTTGCAGTAATGCGTTACACTGGCATTAATACAGTTATGATCACTAGGTCCATTTCTACTCCATTTAATATCTGAGTTTTTGGCTGTAATTACATATACATTCACCTGCCTGGGTGTAAATATCCCAGTTATTAATACAGGGATCTAATTATTTTCCTGTCCGTGTCTCTCTTCGATACGGTACCTTGTTGCTTAAATATTTTTAAAAAAAATATGTTTAAATAAAGATTGGTTTTATTGAAAAATGGCGTTACTCCTTTAATTTGGTCATCTAGGGATGTCCAATAAATGTGTACAAATTATGTATCTTGGAGTGCTAGTAGGTAATCATTAGGACATGAGGTTGTTAACACTCTTAAAATTGCATGATAGCCATTAAGACAGAGAATTGCTATCTGCATGAAAAAGCTCCTTTCATTTTTTTTTTCTCACTATCCCCAAATGTCTGATCGAAGCGTTCTCGCAACATACTTTACATGCAGAATTTAATATACCATGAATTTGATTAAAATGACTAACCTTCAACCAGAAGTTCATGACATCTTGGGCTGCTTTGCATGGATACCAAGCGTATTGGGACACTGTAGGATTCAATGTCATCACTTTTGTTTGGCACACCTGTCAAATGAATGGATGACATTTGCAATAAAGCTATTACAATACATAGAAGGTTGTTCTGAGCTAATGTTTTGCTTTCATTTAATATATTATGTCATAGAGAAATTAAAATGCATAAGACATCTTTGTATAAAAGACATCTTCACCCTCACATTGAATATATGGGAATAATTATAACTGTTGAAGTAAGAAAGTAATTAAAACAAGAGATAGGGAGATCCAACACTTTCATATTCATTAAACTAAGGGGTGCTTCACACACAGCGAGCTCGCTGCCGAGATCGCTGCTGAGTCACGCTTTTTGTGACGCAGCAGTGACCTCATTAGCGATCTCGCTGTGTGTGACACTGAGCAGCGATCTGGCCCCTGCTGCGAGATCGCTGCTCGTTACACACAGCCCTGGTTCGTTTTCTTCAAAGGCGCTCTCCCGCTGTGACACACAGATCGCTGTGTGTGACAGCGAGAGAGCGACAAATGAAGCGAGCAGGGAGCAGGAGCCGGCGTCTGGCAGCTGCGGAGGCTGGTAACTAAGATAAACATCGGGTAACCAAGGTGGTTACCCGATATTTACCTTAGTTACCAGCCTCCGCAGCTCTCACGCTGCCTGTGCTGCCGCCTCCGGCTCTCTGCACATGTAGCTGCATTACACATCGGGTTAATAAACCCGATGTGTACTGTAGCTAGGAGAGCAAGGAGCCAGCGCTAAGCAGTGTGCGCGGCTCCCTGCACACACAGCTAAGCGGTGTGCGCTGGTAACTAATGTAAACATCGGGTAACCATACCCGATGTTTACCTTAGTTACCAGTGTCCGCAGGTTCCAGACGCCGGCTCCGTGCAAGCGCAGCGTCGCTTGTACGGCGCTGCTGGCTGGGGGCTGTTCACTGGTCGCTGGTGAGATCTGCCTGTTTGACAGCTCACCAGCGACCATGTAGCGATGCAGCAGCGATCCTGACCAGGTCAGATCGCTGGTCGGATCGCTGCTGCATCGCTAAAGTGTGAAGGTACCCTTAGATCTCTTGGTGCGGACAGGTAATCACAGCTGGAAATTTACTGGGAAAGACACCGCAAGTCTGAGATTTGTTTACGCAAAGGAGGAGAACTGCCTTCCCAGGCATAAGCTTCTTTTCATCAAATCATCTTTGGTAGATACTCTGTCTCCGATGTCCAGACATGAATATTTAAGTTTTGCATCAATCCAATATTTATGGGAAATAGATTTTCAGGGTCAGAGCAAAGGGAGGAACAGAAAGCATTCACTCACATCACCATAAGGCTGGCAAAACCCCTCCAACTTAATATAGGTTAAACAGATTATGTTCTAAATACCATGTTTCATCTCTGTAGAAAGATAAAATCATAATAAGAAACAAAACCATGATATCTTCAGCCTGGAACTTACAGATGCAAAGATATCCTGTAAGATTGGGATCTCATAAAATTCTGAAGGGTCAAGCACATCCCACAAATAGTCCCCAAATGACAAATTAACTCATCAAATGGAGGTATGTAGGTGTAAGTTTAAACAAATAAAAAGCAGAAATTGAGTTTGCTTTTTTTAGTCCTTGGAAGGTACAGCTTGATTCTGTCTGCTGTCTCTAAGGATGATCACCCTCTTCTAAACTGTAAAGCCATGGCAGTAACACCAGGCTTAGTAATTTTCATTTGTTTATCACTTTTATTCTATGTAATTTTATATGCTGTATTGTTTTGTTCCCTTTTATATATTTTTATAAACACTGTCTACTTTTTTGATTAAGTATATAACATTTGATAGCTTTGTTCCTCTTAAGGGCACCTTACATGCTGCGACATCGCTAGCGATGTCGCTAGTGATCGCACCCGCCCCCGTCGTTTGTGCGTCATGGGCAAATCGCTGCCCGTGGCACACAATATCGGAGGTACGTGTCACACGTACATACCTGCCTAACGACGTCGCTGTGGCCGGCGAACAACCTCTTTTCTAAGGGGGCGGTTCATGCGACGTCACAGCGATGTCACACAGCAGGCAACCTATAGAAGCGGAGGGGCGGAGATCAGCCGCATGAACGTCACTCCTACCTCGTTGCCGGAGGACACAGGAACACTGTTGTTTATCGTTCCCGGAGTGTCACACGTAGTGATGTGTGCTGTCTCAGGAACGACAAACAACCTGCGTACCAAACGAGCAACGATTTTTGGGAAACGAACGACGTGTCAACAACCAACGATTTTTGGCATTTTTCGGACTGTTAGCGGTCGCTGGTAAGTGTCCCATGCAACAACGTCGCTAACGAGGCTGGATGTGCCTCACGAATTCTGTGACCCTAACGATATCTCGTTAGCGATGTTGCTGCGTGTAAAGCGGCCTTTACTCTGTACTTCAGGGGTACGGTTTACTACTTTAAACCATACCCCCGAAGGCATACATTATCTGTAATGGGTGTAAATGATTGGTGGTGGCAGCTTGTAGATCCCAAAGCATTATATATATGCTATATGTGCATATATATTTTGGTACGGTCAATGCCAACCTTACAATAACACAAAAAAATCCACTTGCTGCCACCTCCAATCGGTGGTAGCTAGTAGAGTCCCTTGTGTTATTGTGTGATTAGTAATAACCGTGCCAAGATTGGAATTGCCTTTATATATACTATACCCTCATTATGAACTTCCCAATAATCGGCCTTGGCAGTCCATTAATGTCCATTAATTGTCGGTGAATTGAGTAAGTGTCCTCACAATTTGGGACAGCAGTGTGCTGATGTACGCACTACTTTTAGGAAAAGATCCAGGCTAACACTCTTGTCAAGGTTTTTTCAAGATCCCACTGGTAAAGAAAAAATAGAAACAAAATCCGAACAAAAACTGATCATGTCAGATCTGAAAGGAAATAGAGAGGTAGGTTTTAGGAGGAAGCTGTTGGCTTTATCTGTACCATGACCTAAAATGGTGGTAAAACACTTCTCTACTACTACTTCTTGTCAACTCAATGGATGTAGGAACCTCACTAAATTAAGTCTCGTTGTACAACTTCACTTTCACACATTTTAGTACATTCACTTTTATTTGTCTAGACCTTCTAGCTTGTTGATATGAGGAATCCTTTTTTTCTGAACCTTTTTCTGAATACTTTCAGTAGGGAATTACGATATATGAAAATATATTTCAGTCCTGGAAGACACTGGCTTGACAGCTTAGCTTGATAGGACGTTGCTAGTAAGAAAGGACTAAGCTTTAAGCGGGCTTTACACGCTACGATTTCGCTACAGCGATCTCGTTGGGGTCACGGATTTTGTGACGCACATCCGGCCGCTGTAGCGATGTCGTAGCGTGTGACTCCTAGGAACGATTTTGGATCGTTGCAAAAACGTCCAAAATCGCTCCCCGTTGACATGGGGGTCCGCTGCAAGTTATCGCTGCTGTCGCAGGGGCGAAGTTATTCCTCATTCCTGCGGCAGCACACATCGCTACATGTGACGCCGCAGGAACGAGGAACATCTCCTTACCTGCCTCCGGCCACAATGCGGAAGGAAGGAGGTGGGCGGGATGTTACGTCCCGCTCATTTCCGCCCCTCCGCTTTCATTGGGCGGCCGCTTAGTGACATCGCTGTGACGCCGCACGGACCGCCCCCTTAGAAAGGAGGCAGTACGCCGGTCACAGCGACGTCGCTATGCAGGTAAGTGTGTGTGACGGGGGTGCCAGATTTTGTGCACGCCGGGCAGCGATATACCCGTTTCGCACAAACGATGGGGGTGGGTCGCATGCTAGCGATATCGGGCCGGATATCGCAGCATGTAAAGCCACCCTTAGCCAAGAGAGACCACCAATCTCCGACCCCACTTCTGGTACCTTCTGGACAGAGGCTTGAGGAAACTTTGTTGTGATCTCTTTTTTCGTTGCTGGCTGAACTGGAGGTTTTTTGCACTGAAGTGAAAACAGTCACAAGTTTCCAATAAAAAATATGTTTGAAATATGAGTCAATATTACCAACTTATACCCTTAATACTTTGAAATAACTGATGTTTCCTATCTTCTAAGAGTCCTTTAGGGTAAGCATCCGCTAGAATTTTTTTCAAGCATAAAAGGAATTTATCACCTATATTTTATTTTACTAAAACCAGATACTGAAACGTTCTTTTTCTCTAATGTTTTTTTTTATTTTCTGTTCATGATTATGCCGATGGCATCGTGCCTGAGCTGCTTTTATTGGCATTTAGAGATATGCTTTATGGTAGCCACATCGAAAACTGAAGATAGAGATATTCATATAATCCTAAGAGATTGTTTTCTAGTCATGCAGTGTGACCTCCGCCAAGGACAATTGAAAAATGGGGAGGAGGTGAGCTGTGACCATTGACTATTGTGAATGGTTGGCATGGTGTCATCAATATATTGTATATTGTAATTGTGACTGTGATCATGATGAGTTCACTACTGAAAAGTGTATTCTGTAGAATAGAAAGCTTCAGCCTATTTCGAGGATCAGTGACTGGTTTGAAAACTGTGATATTTTAGTTTATTTTATATAAATAATGACATGAAAGCTTAACAAACGAACAAAAAATAGCCAAATTATAGACATAGACCTGACAATTGTATCATGGGATGGCTAGAAAACTACAACTGAATTTTCATTAATATTTTGGTTTACTCAAAGGTGCACAAGCTTTTATATTAATTGTATGACTTTAGAGTATATTCCTACTTTTTCTGTGTTTTCGTCATTGTAGAACTTTAGCACAGTGTTTGGTTTCACAATTTTGACTTTTAAATTTGTTGTGTCCCCTACAATCAGGATGCGTAGGTTTTTTTTTTACATTATATGTAAAGTGTATAGAAGTATATTTTCATTTAATCTACTTTTCTTTTTCAATTAACCATAGGCATAAAACTTTATTTCATATCTTTGCTATACTCAAGTGATTATGGAGGCGTAGCAAATCACTAAACAAAATATTTAGCATGTCTTTCCAACTATCCTTGAATGAAACAATAAGTACCTGTGATAGGCGGGATGACTTGCAAGGTAATGATTAGTGATGAGCGAGCACTAAAATGCTAGAGTGCTCATTACTCGAATCAAGCAGGTCGGATGCTCGGACCAGCTCGACTCAAGTATAATAGAAGTCAATGAGAAACTGGAGCATTTTTTCAGAAAGACCCTAACAGGAGGGTTGGAAATTCGCTGAAATGGATGGAAACAGCATGGGAAAGACTTCTGGATGCATCTCTGACTCCCAAATTGCTGTTAGGAAATAAATAGTTACAAAAATGATGTTCGGTCCGCCCCATTTTTGATAACCAGCCAAGGTAAAACAGTATTATTTTCAGGATGAGAAGGTCCATGGTTATTTGGTCCAGAGAACTCACCACAACGATGCCTCCACTGCCACTTACAAATTACTGTATGGGGACCGGACAGCTTATCGGCCACAGCTGGCCGGTAGTCCCATAAAATATCTAATTTATTTTGAATCCATTAAAATTATTTCATCAGGCAAAAAAAGCAATTCATGCTAACATGAATTGCTTTCCCTGACTGACCAAATAATTTGAAAGGATTTGAAATAAATTGGATATTTTATGAGACTACCGAAGTTCCTCCTTTTTTTCTCTGTGGGTGGTTATTTGGCCCTTCCCAGGCTAAAAATGCCAGCTCACAGATTCCACAGAAGTAGCCCTTCACATTAGCTGAGCCAATTCTGATGCTTTTCCCTGTCTTTTCCTGACTGCCCAGGTGCGGTGTCAATTGGGGTAATATTTTTGGGGGTTGATGTTAGCTGTGTAATGTCAGCTGGCTTCAAGCCCAGGGGTTAGTAATGGATAATCAAGGGGGTGTCCATCAGACACCCACATTACTAACCTAGAACTAAAAAAAAAATATTAACACACTGGAAAAATTATTTATTTGAATAAAGACTCCTTCACACTATCCCTCGTTCACCAATTTTATAAAAAATGTTCCCACAAAGCTCCTTTGAGATAGTCCACGATCCCCAAATGCAGCTTCTGCGACTGTGAATAGCAGTCAAGTACATCTATTCATAGGTGCCCATTTAGTAACGACAGCTCTCATCAAAGCTTCTGGTAAGATCCGAGCATTGATGTTACTGATGTCACCACTCAGTGGTGCAACACAGAGGGAAAACAAGGGAAGCTATACAATGGAAAACCCTGGCATTAGGGAGATGAGAGCAGGGTCACCGCCTAACACTAATCTGAGGTCTTTCCCTACACTTCCTAATGTCCCTAGGCGGGCCATTCCCCCATGTACCATCACATGCCTAAGCCCTTGCTAACCATGAACTCACTCTGTCTAGTGTGAATGCGAGCAAGATGCTAGTCTTGCCACTGCAACAAGACAACACAAGGGAGGTAAGACAAATGGGAGTGGAAAGACACAACAAATAGAACTCCAAAGCATCTCCATCAGGAAACTCCTCAGTTGCAACTGAAACAAACACCAAAGCTCTTCCAGAGACAGGCTACTTCAGATTACACAGTATAGTATGAACTATAGCCGACAAAGGGAGGAGTGAGGCGTGGATATATATACAGTATATAGCAGAAGAGAGTGGCTGCAGCTGGGAATACAACTACCTGTTAAATCACTGCAGGATAAAAAGGAACCTTAGTCCCTTCAGCACTGGATTGAATTAAGTAACTCCGCGATCAACTATACGCTGTGATTTTCTGATCCCAGATCCCTCTGAGTAACATCAGGCCATGACACTTAACAGGACCATTTTTCATGGATGGAGAAAATATGGTCATGTGAACCCAGCCTTTGAGTTAGCCATGAAAAGGTATCAATCACTGAGGACTCTCAATGTGTAATATTTTTATCTACTGGCTAACACAGTACAAGATAAAGTTTTCCTGTAGTTAATATTTACTAAGGGACTGGCAACCATTAATAGAATACTATTAGCTATGATTTATCCAGGGGAAATAGGGTACTAGAGATCAAGTGCAGCTTTTAAAATCAAGATTGCTTCTAGTTATAATAACATATCAGACTTAGGTGGACTTGAATCTCAGGAGATCTTGTTTTACAAGCAAGCAGCACATGAAATGGAATTTTTAGGTTCTCAATCATCCAGAGAGTGAGATTTCTAAATCATACATTGAAATTCTTTCCATTTAAGTCTGAGACAGGTATATAAGCATGAATGGGTTTATAAGCTGTAAGCAGTCAGTTCTAGTGACACTGATGCCTTCTAATACCACTAGGGCATAGATGCCTCTTTTGTAGGCAGGCAAAGAGATTTATAATGAATGACTTTCAACCTCATGTTGTTTTGTTACAAAGTAGAGATGATTAGAGATGAGCAAATTTATGTCAGTGGAATTGACTTTGGCTCAATAAACAAAACAATCCGCATTTTTGAGAACTTTTTTGCAATTTCTTCTTGCTTGGTCGCCATTTTGTTAAACCATAGATGGCAGGAAAAGTTGAAAAATAAAATTAAAAACTGAAACGTATCTCACTTATCACCTGCTCAGCCCCTCCACTGCTCCTTGCCGACCACCTAGTACTTAGAGCTACTGTGGCGCCCCTGACCTGCTCAGGCACCACTGAGTACTGCACCCATGCTGGGGGCAGTACAACACAGGTAATCCAGAAGGCTGACCGAGGTGTGGTTATACAGGCGCATAGTAATCAGGTCTCCCACATGGACCTTTGAAGGGACCCCTGGGGAATCCAGGAGGGGGCGTGGCCTCCATCTCCACTCAAGGAGTGTGGTAGAGAGCCTGGTTGCTAGGCTGTGTAGGCAGGCACAGAGGGGAGGAAGTAGTGAGCTAGTCAGTTAGTGCAGCTCAGGGAGAGCAGTCGCAAGAAGCAGACCCTGCAGGCTGTCACGATCCTGACAATGCACATGCAGTGGTTACTGACAGAGGAGAACGGTCACCTGGTAGTGCCGCCCGAAAACCACCCGAGGCTAGAGTGCAGAGCGGTGGCTGAGTACGGGGACTGCCAGGGAGGTAGCAGGGCCGCATGGGTTACAGGTTCCCAGAGCAGGGGCCCATTCAGTTGGCCTGCTCAACCTGCAGGTGGGGGGTACTTCATACCCTCCACCAAACACCACAGAGTCCGCAGCCACGTAGCAAAGAGAGGGCCCATAGCTCACAAGAGGCAAGCAGCCGGAGTGACCTGGTCCAGGCTACAAGCAGACGGGCCGAAGAAGGAAGAACAGGCAGCAGCAACTTTCCTGGGTGATCCCAGCAGGACTTCAAGTCGGGGTCCCCCCAAAAACACAAGGGCTAGGAAGGTGAGTCAGTAGCTACCCTCACAAGTCAGCCTGAAGGAGCCTGGTTCCCTCCTGGTGCATCACAGCTACGCCCGGGTTACTCATCCTGCCACCTGACGTGAGTAAAAACCCTGAAAGACACTCTGGTTGTGCGTGTGAGTCATTCTGTGACCTGTGGTTCCACACATCCACACTGGGTCCTGGGGCTAGCCTCACTCTAGGCCACCACATCTAGCTGCATTCAACATCAGCCCCAGGTGTCCCCTAATCTGCAGTGGCAGTCACTCTGACCGCTATACCGAGAGTGGCGTCACAAATCCTAAGAAGACAACCTACCTGTTACGGTTGCTGTGGCTCTGGAGACTATGTCCGGATTTCTTGCTACTGCACATGTGCAAGCGCTGGAGACTAAGTCCTATTTTGGAGCCATTGCACATGTGCGGGTGACATCATCGCTGACATGAGGTCACATGTCTCTGACACCTTCTAAGCTGATTGGCCACTGGTCATGTGCTTGTGACACGTGGTCACATGTCTCTGACACCTTCTATGCCGATTGGTCGCTGGTCATGTGCTTGTGACTCTTTGCTTGGTGATAGGCCAGCGTGACGTCATTGCTGTCATTCTGGCAGCGGATTGGCTCTGGTGTCCTCCATCTTGGATGAGGCACAGAGTCTATATAAGATCCTGACGCACGCCGCCCGGCGCTCGATCCTCTTGGTTCATGCATGAGGGTAGACGCCCTGTGCACGTCCCTCTAGGCATTTCTCTGTCTATGTTAGGTGAGCGCTACCGGCAGGGTAGCGTTCTTATACCTTACAGCTTCGGCTGCAGTCCGTATCCTTACCTCTTAGTGGAGCGGACATAGGCAGGTGCCTGAGGCACATGGTCCGGCTGGGCCTTGTGATTCTACTCGTAGGTGGACATTGCCGCTAGGGTAACGTTCCTTATACTGCGTCTGGCAGTTGTTCGTATCCTCGCACACTAGGGGAGCGAACAGAGGTAGGAGCTTTGTGCGGCTTACTATCTAGTGGTTCGTGTCCTCGCACACTAGTGGAGCAAACGCAGGTAGGAGCTTTGTGCGGCTTACGCTGCTGTCCGTCTCCTTGCACCACTAAAGGAACGGACCTAGTTAGGTGCCATTTCCCACTCACTGCTTTTGTCTCTGTGATCTTTAACAGAGACCATTCCACACACCCTCCAAGTAAGGGAGGAATTGCTTTATTTTCTAATTATATTCCTCTGTGAGTTTAACAGAGGTATTGCACTCTGCACTTGTGCTATTATTTTTTACAGTGGGACACTTATATACCCCTTATCCTCTGCCATAGTTTGCAGCAGAGTCTTTGCACGGTGGACCCTGACTGTCTGACATTCCTTTAGGTTTTATTATCAGACAGCCCCCCGTAACATTAGGACTGAGCCAAGGGTCTGGCAGTTATGGCAGAATATCAGCAGTTACACCGTTACATACAAGTACTTGAGTCGCGGCTCAAGAGTATAGAGGATAAACCTCAGACCATGGTGACATCTGCACATGATCCTCGACTTGCTCTGCCAAACAGATATTCTGGCGATGCCAGATCATGTCGTGGTTTCATTAGTCAGTGTCAGATACACCTAGAGGTCAACTCTTCTCGCTTCTCTACGGAGAGGTCCAGAGTAGGCTTTATCATCTCCTTACTTCAGGGCAAAGCCTTAGAATGGGTGACTCTCTTATGGGAGCGCTCTGATGTGGTTACTCTAAGACATCAAGACTTTCTTGATGCTCTTAAAGTGCTATTCATGGGTCCGCAGGTTACCCATGATGCGGCCCTGAGACTCTTAGATCTATCTCAGGGTTTGTTATCCACTAGTTCTTATGCCATTGCTTTTAGAACTCTGGTGGCAGAACTAGATTGGCCAGAGAAGGTGTTGATTCCTATCTTCTGGAGAGGGTTGGCAGGCTATGTAAAGGATGCCCTTGCTACTCGTGAGGTCCCTGCTTCTCTGGAGGACTTGATCACAGTAGCAACGAGGATCGATGTACGCCATAGGGAACGTAGACTCGAGGTCTCTTCCTCACGCCCTAAGCATCGGGCTATTCCAGTTGTTGAGGGTCCACTACCATCTTCCTAAGCATCTGAAACATCTCCCACTCCTATGGAGTGAGGTCATACGTCCTCCAGACTACGCAAGTCTGGTCCTCCTATATGTTACGTATGTCGTCAGGCTGGGCACTATGCCAACAAGTGTTCTAGTCGTCAGGGAAATTCCCAGGCCTAGTAACCATTAGAGGGGGGTTACTAGAGACGTCTTCTGCACCCTGTTACGGGGGGGGCCGGCAGATTAGGACCAGGTGGTATATATCCTAATCGCCAGTCGGGGCCCACCGTGCTCCAGATGACAAAAGAGCTGCTGGCACCTGAGGGTTAGGCGGAGACTATAGAGCTGGATGGCTCTGAGATAACCCAGGAACTCTGGGAACCGGTCACGTGTGTTGGGACACGTCAGACCGGACGACAACCCGATTAGCGTTTTGGTGCACCTAGCGCTACACAAACCACGTGTAAAAAAAGGGAACCAGCACGATCTGAAATTGGCATGCATCATATAAAAAGTGAAAATTCACAAATTTATTCCAACTGTACTATAATAAAAAAATGAGATTTTTAGCAAATAATTGATCAATTTTTTGAGCCACCCCTGCCAACGTCACGGCAAATCTCAATAGGGGGGTCCTACTCTACATTCTGTATTTCATGTGCCATGCGGCCTCCTAGATAAAGTTAAAAGCAGAACCATAATGGAGCACACATACCTGCAACCTGTATATAGCCGCTTCCATGTTGCAAAAAAGGCACTTGTGGATAGAGACCAGCCCAGGTCCCAGCATGTGGAGCAAGCCCTACACATACCAGGACTATATCAGAACTGATCCTCCCAGTGTCAAACAGCAACCATTGATAAAGGCGGACCAGATCCAAGAATGGTGCTTAATTAGCATTGCCTGTGGAAAGGGGTGAGGTAACTGAGTCTGAACAGCTACCAACAGGAGGAATATATTGCAAGCCAAAATCAGGCGTGCATGGTATGGTGTTGGTCAGGCACCAGATTTGTAGCATAACTACGGTCAAAACAGAGAAAAAAAGGGAACCAGCACGATCTGAAATTGGCATGCATCATATAAAAAGTGAAAATTCACAAATTTATTCCAACTGTACTATAATAAAAAAAATGAGATTTTTAGCAAATAATTGATCAATTTTTTGAGCCACCCCTGCCAACGTCACGGCAAATCTCAATAGGGGGGTCCTACTCTACATTCTGTATTTCATGTGCCATGCGGCCTCCTAGATAAAGTTAAAAGCAGAACCATAATGGAGCACACATACCTGCAACCTGTATATAGCCGCTTCCATGTTGCAAAAAAGGCACTTGTGGATAGAGACCAGCCCAGGTCCCAGCATGTGGAGCAAGCCCTACACATACCAGGACTATATCAGAACTGATCCTCCCAGTGTCAAACAGCAACCATTGATAAAGGCGGACCAGATCCAAGAATGGTGCTTAAATAGCATTGCCTGTGGAAAGGGGTGAGGTAACTGAGTCTGAACAGCTACCAACAGGAGGAATATATTGCAAGCCAAAATCAGGCGTGCATGGTATGGTGTTGGTCAGGCACCAGATTTGTAGCATAACTACGGTCAAAACAGAGAAAAAAAGGGAACCAGCACGATCTGAAATTGGCATGCATCATATAAAAAGTGAAAATTCACAAATTTATTCCAACTGTACTATAATAAAAAAATGAGATTTTTAGCAAATAATTGATCAATTTTTTGAGCCACCCCTGCCAACGTCACGGCAAATCTCAATAGGGGGGTCCTACTCTACATTCTGTATTTCATGTGCCATGCGGCCTCCTAGATAAAGTTAAAAGCAGAACCATAATGGAGCACACATACCTGCAACCTGTATATAGCCGCTTCCATGTTGCAAAAAAAGCACTTGTGGATAGAGACCAGCCCAGGTCCCAGCATGTGGAGCAAGCCCTACACATACCAGGACTATATCAGAACTGATCCTCCCAGTGTCAAACAGCAACCATTGATAAAGGCGGACCAGATCCAAGAATGGTGCTTAATTAGCATTGCCTGTGGAAAGGGGTGAGGTAACTGAGTCTGAACAGCTACCAACAGGAGGAATATATTGCAAGCCAAAATCAGGCGTGCATGGTATGGTGTTGGTCAGGCACCAGATTTGTAGCATAACTACGGTCAAAACAGAGAAAAAAAGGGAACCAGCACGATCTGAAATTGGCATGCATCATATAAAAAGTGAAAATTCACAAATTTATTCCAACTGTACTATAATAAAAAAATGAGATTTTTAGCAAATAATTGATCAATTTTTTGAGCCACCCCTGCCAACGTCACGGCAAATCTCAATAGGGGGGTCCTACTCTACATTCTGTATTTCATGTGCCATGCGGCCTCCTAGATAAAGTTAAAAGCAGAACCATAATGGAGCACACATACCTGCAACCTGTATATAGCCGCTTCCATGTTGCAAAAAAGGCACTTGTGGATAGAGAACAGCCCAGGTCCCAGCATGTGGAGCAAGCCCTACACATACCAGGACTATATCAGAACTGATCCTCCCAGTGTCAAACAGCAACCATTGATAAAGGCGGACCAGATCCAAGAATGGTGCTTAATTAGCATTGCCTGTGGAAAGGGGTGAGGTAACTGAGTCTGAACAGCTACCAACAGGAGGAATATATTGCAAGCCAAAATCAGGTGTGCATGGTATGGTGTGATATAGTCCTGGTATGGTGCAGAGCTTGCTCCACATGCTGGGACCTGGGCTGGTCTCTATCCACAAGTGCCTTTTTTGCAACATAGAAGCGGTTATATACAGGTTACAGGTATGTGTGCTCTATTATGGTTCTGCTTTTAACTTTATCTAGGAGGCCGCATGGCACATGAAATACAGAATGTAGAGTAGGACCCCCCTATTGAGATTTGCCGTGACGTTGGCAGGGGTGGCTCAAAAAATTGATCAATTATTTGCTAAAAATCTCATTTTTTTTATTGTAGTACAGTTGGAATAAATCTGTGAATTTTCACTTTTTATATGATGCATGCCAATTTCAGATCGTGCTGGCTCCCCTCTCTCTCTGTTTGGTCGTAGTTATGCTACAAATTCTGGTGGCCGGTCACCACCATGCCATGCACGCCTGATTTTGGTTTGCTATGTATTCCTCCTGTTGGTAGCTGTTCAGATTCAGTTACCTCACCCCTTTCCACAGGCAATGCTAATTAAGCACCATCTTGGATCTGGTCCGCCTTTATCAATGGTTGCTGTTTGGCACTGGGAGGATCAGTTCTGATATAGTCCTGGTATGGTGCAGAGCTTGCTCCACATGCTGAGACCTGGGCTGGTCTCTATCCACAAGTGCCTTTTTTGCAACATAGAAGCGGTTATATACAGGTTACAGGTATGTGTGCTCTATTATGGTTCTGCTTTTAACTTTATCTAGGAGGCCGCATGGCACATGAAATACAGAATGTAGAGTAGGACCCCCCTATTGAGATTTGCCGTGACGTTGGCAGGGGTGGCTCAAAAAATTGATCAATTATTTGCTAAAAATCTCATTTTTTTTATTGTAGTACAGTTGGAATAAATCTGTGAATTTTCACTTTTTATATGATGCATGCCAATTTCAGATCGTGCTGGCTCCCCTCTCTCTCTGTTTGGTCGTAGTTATGCTACAAATTCTGGTGGCCGGTCACCACCATGCCATGCACGCCTGATTTTGGTTTGCTATGTATTCCTCCTGTTGGTAGCTGTTCAGATTCAGTTACCTCACCCCTTTCCACAGGCAATGCTAATTAAGCACCATCTTGGATCTGGTCCGCCTTTATCAATGGTTGCTGTTTGGCACTGGGAGGATCAGTTCTGATATAGTCCTGGTATGGTGCAGAGCTTGCTCCACATGCTGGGACCTGGGCTGGTCTCTATCCACAAGTGCCTTTTTTGCAACATAGAAGCGGTTATATACAGGTTACAGGTATGTGTGCTCTATTATGGTTCTGCTTTTAACTTTATCTAGGAGGCCGCATGGCACATGAAATACAGAATGTAGAGTAGGACCCCCCTATTGAGATTTGCCGTGACGTTGGCAGGGGTGGCTCAAAAAATTGATCAATTATTTGCTAAAAATCTCATTTTTTTTTATTGTAGTACAGTTGGAATAAATCTGTGAATTTTCACTTTTTATATGATGCATGCCAATTTCAGATCGTGCTGGCTCCCCTCTCTCTCTGTTTGGTCGTAGTTATGCTACAAATTCTGGTGGCCGGTCACCACCATGCCATGCACGCCTGATTTTGGTTTGCTATGTATTCCTCCTGTTGGTAGCTGTTCAGATTCAGTTACCTCACCCCTTTCCACAGGCAATGCTAATTAAGCACCATCTTGGATCTAGTCCGCCTTTATCAATGGTTACTGTTTGGCACTGGGAGGATCAGTTCTGATATAGTCCTGGTATGGTGCAGAGCTTGCTCCACATGCTGGGACCTGGGCTGGTCTCTATCCACAAGTGCCTTTTTTGCAACATAGAAGCGGTTATATACAGGTTACAGGTATGTGTGCTCTATTATGGTTCTGCTTTTAACTTTATCTAGGAGGCCGCATGGCACATGAAATACAGAATGTAGAGTAGGACCCCCCTATTGAGATTTGCCGTGACGTTGGCAGGGGTGGCTCAAAAAATTGATCAATTATTTGCTAAAAATCTCATTTTTTTTATTGTAGTACAGTTGGAATAAATCTGTGAATTTTCACTTTTTATATGATGCATGCCAATTTCAGATCGTGCTGGCTCCCCTCTCTCTCTGTTTGGTCGTAGTTATGCTACAAATTCTGGTGGCCGGTCACCACCATGCCATGCACGCCTGATTTTGGTTTGCTATGTATTCCTCCTGTTGGTAGCTGTTCAGATTCAGTTACCTCACCCCTTTCCACAGGCAATGCTAATTAAGCACCATCTTGGATCTGGTCCGCCTTTATCAATGGTTGCTGTTTGGCACTGGGAGGATCAGTTCTGATATAGTCCTGGTATGGTGCAGAGCTTGCTCCACATGCTGGGACCTGGGCTGGTCTCTATCCACAAGTGCCTTTTTTGCAACATAGAAGCGGTTATATACAGGTTACAGGTATGTGTGCTCTATTATGGTTCTGCTTTTAACTTTATCTAGGAGGCCGCATGGCACATGAAATACAGAATGTAGAGTAGGACCCCCCTATTGAGATTTGCCGTGACGTTGGCAGGGGTGGCTCAAAAAATTGATCAATTATTTGCTAAAAATCTCATTTTTTTTATTGTAGTACAGTTGGAATAAATCTGTGAATTTTCACTTTTTATATGATGCATGCCAATTTCAGATCGTGCTGGCTCCCCTCTCTCTCTGTTTGGTCGTAGTTATGCTACAAATTCTGGTGGCCGGTCACCACCATGCCATGCACGCCTGATTTTGGTTTGCTATGTATTCCTCCTGTTGGTAGCTGTTCAGATTCAGTTACCTCACCCCTTTCCACAGGCAATGCTAATTAAGCACCATCTTGGATCTGGTCCGCCTTTATCAATGGTTGCTGTTTGGCACTGGGAGGATCAGTTCTGATATAGTCCTGGTATGGTGCAGAGCTTGCTCCACATGCTGGGACCTGGGCTGGTCTCTATCCACAAGTGCCTTTTTTGCAACATAGAAGCGGTTATATACAGGTTACAGGTATGTGTGCTCTATTATGGTTCTGCTTTTAACTTTATCTAGGAGGCCGCATGGCACATGAAATACAGAATGTAGAGTAGGACCCCCCTATTGAGATTTGCCGTGACGTTGGCAGGGGTGGCTCAAAAAATTGATCAATTATTTGCTAAAAATCTCATTTTTTTTATTGTAGTACAGTTGGAATAAATCTGTGAATTTTCACTTTTTATATGATGCATGCCAATTTCAGATCGTGCTGGCTCCCCTCTCTCTCTGTTTGGTCGTAGTTATGCTACAAATTCTGGTGGCCGGTCACCACCATGCCATGCACGCCTGATTTTGGTTTGCTATGTATTCCTCCTGTTGGTAGCTGTTCAGATTCAGTTACCTCACCCCTTTCCACAGGCAATGCTAATTAAGCACCATCTTGGATCTGGTCCGCCTTTATCAATGGTTGCTGTTTGGCACTGGGAGGATCAGTTCTGATATAGTCCTGGTATGGTGCAGAGCTTGCTCCACATGCTGGGACCTGGGCTGGTCTCTATCCACAAGTGCCTTTTTTGCAACATAGAAGCGGTTATATACAGGTTACAGGTATGTGTGCTCTATTATGGTTCTGCTTTTAACTTTATCTAGGAGGCCGCATGGCACATGAAATACAGAATGTAGAGTAGGACCCCCCTATTGAGATTTGCCGTGACGTTGGCAGGGGTGGCTCAAAAAATTGATCAATTATTTGCTAAAAATCTCATTTTTTTTATTGTAGTACAGTTGGAATAAATCTGTGAATTTTCACTTTTTATATGATGCATGCCAATTTCAGATCGTGCTGGCTCCCCTCTCTCACAAACCACGTGTGCAGGAAACACGTCAGGCCGGGTGGTAACCAGGTAGCGTTGACCGGAAGACCGCCACGAAAGCGCCCTGTCGGCCACGTGTGTAGGACACGTCAGGCCGAGCGGTCCTCCGATTAGCGTTTCTGGCCACCTCTCGACTGGCCACGTGTGTGTAGGACACGTCAGGCCAGATGGGTACACCATTAGCATTGACCGGGAAGCCGAGGAGGATAAGGAACACCCTGTGAACTCCACAGGTGTCCTGGGGTACACTGTACGTGCGCGTAGGGGGCACAACCGGACAGGTGGCGCAGCAGGTGCGTTGTCCGTGTGTGTAGGGGGCACAATCTGACAAGTGGCGCAGCAGGTGCGTTGTCCGTGTGCGTAGGGGGCACAATCGGGAAGGTGGCGCAACAAGTGCGTTGTCCGTGTGCGTAGGGGGCACAATCGGACAGGAAGCACAGCAGCCGCAGCCCAGTTAACGCCACTGGGCTGCTATAGCTGCTATAGCAAGACTGGAACGGCAGGAGGGAAGCACGGCGCCTGACCCTGATGTGCCGAGCCACGAATCTTGGCGTGACAGGCACCGTTCGCCTAACCCTACCTACCGCTTCCCAACATAGGCTTATGCCGCAATGAGGCTCTAACATGGAGGTGTGCTCTGACTGAGCAAAAGTGAAGACTGCGCACCTCCATGTTGTCTCCAGCCCCTTTTATAACCTGGGTCCCCCCAAACCCAGGGTGGAACCACCAAGGTCCAATAGCAGAGTGCCATGTCATCAGTGACGTCACATGCGACCTATCCGGAACCGCCACGTCATTGATGACCTCATGGCAGCCACGCCCCAAACACTTCACCAGTCATCGTCTGACGACCAATACTGAGGTGCCAGATCATAGGGGCGGGCCTCTGCGAGCCAGTCCGGAGTTGCCACGTCATCAGGACACCTGACACCCTTTGCCCTATCAGGGCCTGCCACCTCACGGACATGCTCAGTGAGGTCCTTACCGGACCTAGCCTCTGGTGCACTAAGTGCCTGAGCATGCCCAGTAGCCTGAACTGAGGACTTAGTCTCAGACATAACACAATCAGGCTGAGCATGCTCACTGGGCAAAACACCGGGCTTAAACTCTGGCTGGGGTAAATCGGCGCACGCATGCGCACTAGCCGCCTCTCCACACTTAGACGTGGTGGAAGGAACAGCCAACTGGACGACCCGAGGCACGGCCAAGAATGGCAGCCGGCGCCTGGGCGCAACAGGAACCGCAGCAGGCTGCTTGCGGCTATGGCGGCGCCAGTTTGTAACAGTACCCCCCCTCTAGCGGCCCTCCCACTCGAATGGTCTATAGTCGCCACAGATACCACTGAGCGACGGGCGGAAGATGGAGACATGCAATGGGAG
This sequence comes from Anomaloglossus baeobatrachus, assembly GCF_048569485.1. Classification (NCBI taxonomy): domain Eukaryota; kingdom Metazoa; phylum Chordata; class Amphibia; order Anura; family Aromobatidae; genus Anomaloglossus; species Anomaloglossus baeobatrachus. The sequence continues at coordinate 179,597,094 of NC_134361.1, forward strand.
CTACAAGACTCGCTCCACCGCGTAATCACCCAAGACGACCAGTCGATATGTGGGAAATGTTGCTTCAACCAAGGAATACCCAGCAGAATATCATCTGCACCCTTAGGGAGAACCAGAAATGAAATGGTCTCCCTATGCCCAGATGACATGGCAAGGGTAATGGGCACTGTCCGCTGGTGAATTACCTTGGGCAAGAAGGACCCATCCAATACACGGACTCTCACTGGCCTTGGCATTTGCACCAGTGGGATGGCATGCCGCCGGGCAAAAGAGGAGGAGATGAAACTATCCCCAGCACCTGTGTCCACACTTGCCCTTGTGGACCATGTTGACCCCTTAAAGGAAATGGATGCGGGAAACGTCACCCTAATGGATGATGCAGAGTCCAGTCTACCTTCAGCTATGGTCACCAATCGTGGTTGCTTATCCTGACGCTTTGGGCAACGGTTGGCATAATGACCATACTGCCCACAAGCGAAACAGGAAATGCCCTTGCGACTCGAAGACCTAGCAACACCAACCCTAGAGATGTCCATAGGGACAGAGATGTCCTCTAAGGGAGGTGCAGTAGGAGAGACCACTACAGTAGCTGAACGACCCTCTGACCTGCGCTCCAGCTGACGTTCGGAGGTCCGCAGGTCAATGCGGGTAGCCAGAGTCATGAGGCACTCAAGGGTAGTTGGTACCTCACGCGATGCTAATGCGTCCTTCACGTGCGAGGCTAATCCCCTCCAGAACAGTGGAATGAGAGTCCTCTCTGACCACCCCAGTTCTGCAGCAAGTGTCCTGAAACTCACAGCATATTGACTTGAGGAGGTACGCCCCTGCTCCAAAGTCAGTAGCTGTAGGGCCGAGTCGTGAGTGACCTGAGGCCCCAGGAACACTTGTCGCAAGGACTCCAAAAACTCCTTAGAGTCCTGTACTACGGGGTCATTCCTCTCCCACAATGGTGTAGCCCACTCCAGTGCTCTATCACAGAGCAAGGAGATGATAAACCCCACCTTCGACCTCTCTGTAGGAAACCGTGCAGCCAACAGCTCTAGATGGACTGAGCACTGGTTCACGAATCCCCTACATGCCTTGCTGTTCCCCGTAAACTTGTTGGGCAGCGAGAGGTGAGGGAGGGTTGGAGTAGGCTTGGTGACTGACACCATTGCAGCCGCTTGAGCCACCACATCATCCATATCAGCAGCAAGAGCAGACTTCTCCAGAGACCTCACTCTGGCATCAAGCTGCAGCATGAACTGACGTAGCTGCTCCATCTCCGCCATGCCAGCCAGACCCTGGTGCAGTCTTACTGTTACGGGGGGGGGCCGGCAGATTAGGACCAGGTGGTATATATCCTAATCGCCAGTCGGGGCCCACCGTGCTCCAGATGACAAAGGAGCTGCTGGCACCTGAGGGTTAGGCGGAGACTATAGAGCTGGATGGCTCTGAGATAACCCAGGAACTCTGGGAACCGGTCACGTGTGTTGGGACACGTCAGACCGGACGACAACCCGATTAGCGTTTTGGTGCACCTAGCGCTACACAAACCACGTGAGCAGGAAACACGTCAGGCCGGGTGGTAACCAGGTAGCGTTGACCGGAAGACCGCCACGAAAGCGCCCTGTCGGCCACGTGTGTAGGACACGTCAGGCCGAGCGGTCCTCCGATTAGCGTTTCTGGCCACCTCTCGACTGGCCACGTGTGTGTAGGACACGTCAGGCCAGATGGGTACACCAGTAGCGTTGACCGGGAAGCCGAGGAGGATAAGGAACACCCTGTGAACTCCACAGGGGTCCTGGGGTACACTGTACGTGCGCGTAGGGGGCACAACCGGACAGGTGGCGCAGCAGGTGCGTTGTCCGTGTGTGTAGGGGGCACAATCTGACAGGTGGCGCAGCAGGTGCGTTGTCCGTGTGCATAGGGGGCACAATCGGAGAGGAAGCACAGCAGCCGCAGCCCAGTTAACGCCACTGGGCTGCTATAGCTGCTATAGCAAGACTGGAACGGCAGGAGGGAAGCACGGCGCCTGACCCTGATGTGCCGAGCCACGAATCTTGGCGTGACAGGCACCGTTCGCCTAACCCTACCTACCGCTTCCCAACATAGGCTTATGCCGCAATGAGGCTCTAACATGGAGGTGTTCTCTGACTGAGCAAAAGTGAAGACTGCGCACCTCCATGTTGTCTCCAGCCCCTTTTATAACCTGGGTCCGCCCCAAACCCAGGGTGGAACCACCAAGGTCCAATAGCAGAGTGCCATGTCATCAGTGACGTCACATGCGACCTATCCGGAACCGCCACGTCATTGATGACCTCATGGCAGCCACGCCCCAAACACTTCACCAGTCATCGTCTGACGACCAATACTGAGGTGCCAGATCATAGGGGCGGGCCTCTGCGAGCCAGTCCGGAGTTGCCACGTCATCAGGACACCTGACACCCTTTGCCCTATCAGGGCCTGCCACCTCACGGACATGCTCAGTGAGGTCCTTACCGGACCTAGCCTCTGGTGCACTAAGTGCCTGAGCATGCCCAGTAGCCTGAACTGAGGACTTAGTCTCAGACATAACACAATCAGGCTGAGCATGCTCACTGGGCAAAACACCGAGCTTAAACTCTGGCTGGGGTAAATCGGCGCACGCATGCGCACTAGCCGCCTCTCCACACTTAGACGTGGTGGAAGGAACAGCCAACTGGACGACCCGAGGCACGGCCAAGAATGGCAGCCGGCGCCTGGGCGCAACAGGAACCGCAGCAGGCTGCTTGCGGCTATGGCGGCGCCGGTTTGTAACACACCCTCTAAGTGTAGTATCCCAGGTCAGCTGTCATTCTCTGAGAATACATGGCCTATTATGGCTTTTGTGGATTCCGGAGCTGACGGGACTTTTGTGTCCTCAGGATTGGTAAAAAGACACAATATTCCCTCTATCATGTTAGAGGCGCCTATTCCTGTTGTTTGTTTTTTTTTAAACCATAACTTTTTATTAGTAATTAATGTCAGATGTTACATCATACATCATATTGTCATCACATTATCAACAAAATCACAATAATATGGGTATTAAACAAGGGAGAGGGGGGGGGAGAAGGGGATGGGGGAATGGTGATATCACATCAATTTCCGGGTCACATTCTCCATATATACATCTGTAGATTCATTTGATAACAGTATTTAATCGGAAAGATAACCAGTAGTTCCATTTCTTATAGAATAGCGCTGTGTTATTGTTGGATGAAGCGAGTATCTTCTCGGATAGGCAGTTCTCATTGATCAGGGAGATGACTTCGGTTAGTGCGGGGCATTGGTGGGTTTTCCAGTAACTTGCGATTTTGAGTCTTGTGGCCACAATGATATGTACAATCACTGTGCGGATCTCGTAGGGGAGTGAGTCCAGATCGATGGCGAGCAGCGCCTGCTGTGCGGATAGCGTTATTCGCAAACCACAAATCTGAAATATTAGATGATTTATTGCTTCCCACAGACGTCTGACATTACTACATTTCCACCATATGTGTAACATGTCTGCGCCAGGGTCTCCACATCTCCAGCACGTGTCCGGGGAATTGCAAAACATCTTAGATAGTCTATAGGGGGTGAGATACCACCTATATAATAGTTTCCTTGCGTTTTCTATGTGGTTAGTGCATTTAGATTGGCTTCCAATAATTAGGAAGGATGCTCGCCATTGATCCGGTGTGAAGGTACAGTGTAAGTCTCTTTCCCATTTTTGTAGGTATGTGGTTAGCGAGGGCAGGGTATTCTCTAGCATACAATCATAGCTTATAGACAATGCTTTCCTCTGTGAGGTGGGGGTCAGTAACATAGAGTACAGCTTAGATGGCGGTGCCGTCATCTGCTCCTTCCTTCCATAGAGGAAGTGTCGGATCTGCAGATATTTGTAGAAGTCCCTTTGTAGTATATTGTATCTATCTCGCAATGATGAGAAGGTGAGTAATTCCTCCCCATCATACAGATTCCCAATACATGTGATTTGGCATAGTTTCCAGTTTTTAAGCTTTAGGTCAGGGATACAATGCTGCAGTGTCTCTATGGGGGCCTTAAGGAGTGCGATTTGTATAAGGCCTAATTTATTAGTTAACATCTTCCATAGCTCCAGGGTCGCGTCTATGGTTGGGGATATGTTAAAATTCCTACCAGGGATTAAAGTGTGGTGTGCATGGAAAAAGGCGGAGACACTGGAGGCTCCAATCAGATATTTCTCAATGGCTATCCAGTGCCGGTCATCCTCATCGTTCCACATGAAGCGTAGCTGCTCGAATAATGCGGCTCTGTAGTAGCGGACCACTGAGGGGTATCCCAGGCCCCCCTTACTCATAGGGGTGTAGAGTGTGTCCGCCTCGACTCTGGGCTGTTTTCCCTGCCATATATGTTTGGAGAGGATGGCTTGTATCTCTATTAGTATTTTCATTGGGAATATGATGGGGAGATTGCGGAACAGATACAATATCTGCGGGAGAATGAACATCTTCACTGATGCGATCCTGCCCATCCACGATAGCTCGTGTTTCTTCATTCTTAATATGTCAGCTTGGATTTTCCTCTTCAGGGACTCATAATTCAGAGAGAGCATTTTATCTGCCGAGAGTGTTAGCCAGATACCTAGATACTCAATACTATCGTTATTCCAATTGAAGGGGTACTTGTTCTGGAATTTTTTGGGGTACGTTGTGGATGGGATTAGGTTTAATACCTGACATTTAGACGTGTTTAGTTTATAATATGAGATTCTAGAGAACAGATCAATGATTTGCATTGCTGCCGGTAATGACTCTGTGGGGTTTGTTATCGCTAGAATGATGTCGTCCGCAAACAGACCTATTTTGTGTTCTGTCCTGTCCACCTGGATTCCTGATATTACTGGGTGAGATCGGATTTTTTCCGCTAAAGGTTCAATCGCCAAGGCGAATATGAGGGGCGATAGCGGACACCCTTGTCTCGTCCCATTTGTGACAGGGAACTTGTCCGACATCATTCCAGAGACAAAAACTGACGCTGATGGATGAGAGTATAATAAAGTAATTGCATTAAAAATGCTGCCAGTAAATCCGAATCTGGATAAAACCTCAAATAGATAGCCCCAATGCACCCGATCGAAGGCCTTCTCCGCGTCCAGTGCTAGGAGCAGAGCAGGCGTCCGGCCTCTCCCCGCCACGCTGATGAGGTCAATCATCCGTCTGGTGCCATCCAGCGTCTGTCTGGATTTAATAAACCGAACCTGGTCTCTGTGCACCAGGCAGGGCATTACACCGGAGATCCGACCTGCCAGGATTTTGGAGTATAGCTTGAGGTCGGTATTCAGTAGGGATATCGGCCTGAAGCTACTGGTTTGGTCGGGGGGTTTACCTGGTTTGGGGAGGGGGACTATGGTCGCCTGGAGCATCTCATCTCGTATTTGGCCTGTTTCATATACAGTTAGGTCCAGAAATATTTGGACAGTGGCACAATTTTCGCGAGTTGGGCTCTGCATGCCACCACATTGGATTTGAAATGAAATCTCTACAACAGAATTCAAGTGCAGATTGTAACGTTTAATTTGAAGGTTTGAACAAAAATATCTGATAGAAATTGTAGGAATTGTACACATTTCTTTACAAACACTCCATATTTTAGGAGGTCAAAAGTAATTGGACAAATAAACCAAACCAAAACAAAATATTTTTATTTTCAATATTTTGTTGCGAATCCTTTGGAGGCAATCACTGCCTTAAGTCTGGAACCCATGGACATCACCAAACGCTGGGTTTCCTCCTTCTTAATGCTTTGCCAGGCCTTTACAGCCGCAGCCTTCAGGTCTTGCTTGTTTGTGGGTCTTTCCGTCTTAAGTCTGGATTTGAGCAAGTGAAATGCATGCTCAATTGGGTTAAGATCTGGTGATTGACTTGGCCATTGGAGAATGTTCCACTTTTTTGCACTCATGAACTCCTGGGTAGCTTTGGCTGTATGCTTGGGGTCATTGTCCATCTGTACTATGAAGCGCCGTCCGATCAACTTAGCGGCATTTGGCTGAATCTGGGCTGAAAGTATATCCCAGTACACTTCAGAATTCATCCGGCTACTCTTGTCTGCTGTTATGTCATCAATAAACACAAGTGACCCAGTGCCATTGAAAGCCATGCATGCCCATGCCATCACGTTGCCTCCACCATGTTTTACAGAGGATGTGGTGTGCCTTGGATCATGTGCCGTTCCCTTTCTTCTCCAAACTTTTTTCTTCCCATCATTCTGGTACAGGTTGATCTTGGTCTCATCTGTCCATAGAATACTTTTCCAGAACTGAGCTGGCTTCATGAGGTGTTTTTCAGCAAATTTAACTCTGGCCTGTCTATTTTTGGAATTGATGAATGGTTTGCATCTAGATGTGAACCCTTTGTATTTACTTTCATGGAGTCTTCTCTTTACTGTTGACTTAGAGACAGATACACCTACTTCACTGAGAGTGTTCTGGACTCCAGTTGATGTTGTGAACGGGTTCTTCTTCACCAAAGAAAGTATGCGGCGATCATCCACCACTGTTGTCATCCGTGGACGCCCAGGCCTTTTTGAGTTCCCAAGCTCACCAGTCAATTCCTTTTTTCTCAGAATGTACCCGACTGTTGATTTTGCTACTCCAAGCATGTCTGCTATCTCTCTGATGAATTTTTTCTTTTTTTTCAGCCTCAGGATGTTCTGCTTCACCTCAATTGAGAGTTCCTTAGACCGCATGTTGTCTGGTCACAGCAACAGCTTCCAAATGCAAAACCACACACCTGTAATCAACCCCAGACCTTTTAACTACTTCATTGATTACAGGTTAACGAGGGAGACGCCTTCAGAGTTAATTGCAGCTCTTAGAGTCCATTGTCCAATTACTTTTGGTCCCTTGAAAAAGAGGAGGCTATGCATTACAGAGCTATGATTCCTAAACCCTTTCTCCGATTTGGATGGGAAAACTCTCATATTGCAGCTGGGAGTGTGCACTTTCAGCCCATATTATATATATAATTGTATTTCTGAACATGTTTTTGTAAACAGCTAAAATAACAAAACTTGTGTCACTGTCCAAATATTTCTGGACCTAACTGTATATTCTGGAAGACTAGTAATAGGTGTGGGGACAATATTTGATGAAATGTCTTGAAGTATTCGTTAGTTATCCCGTCCGGTCCTGGGGATTTGTTATTCTTAGATGTTTGGATGGCTTGTTGGATTTCTATTTGGCTTATGGGTTGGTTTATTGCCGTCAGTTTGTCCTCTGGGATTTTGGGTAGTGATATACTATTTAGGAAGTTATTAATGAGTTCAGCGCTGGGTTGTGGGGTGAGATTGTCGTCTTTGAGGTTATAGAGTGAGGAGTAGTATTTGGCGAAGGTGTTGGCGATGTCTTTAGGGTTGTATATTTTGTTCTTTTGGGCATCTTGTATATGAGCTATCCTTTGCTTTGTTAGTCTGGCTTTGATTTTATTGGCTAGTATTTTGCTCGCCTTGTTTCCCTGCCAGTAATATTTGGCTTTGCTTCGCCTCATGTTGTGCTCGTGTTTATATTGGAGTAGTTGGTATAGATCGTATCTTGCCTTTTGTAGGTCTTTGTATATAGCGGGTGAGGGGCTGTTTTTATGGGCATCCTCTAATGATGCTATGCTTTTGTGAAGTTCCTCTATCTGTCGCATTCTTAGCTTTTTGTGTTGTGCTGCTATCTGTATTAGCCGTCCTCTTATGTACGCCTTGTGGGCGCACCACACTGTGGTCGGGGACATGTCTGGGGTGCTATTAATATCAAAATATTCCTGTAACAGGTCTTTGATTTGGGATTTGATACTATCTGAGGATATTAAGTGGTTATTAATTCTCCATGGGGAATATGTTGGGTTATTATATGTCTCTCTTATTTGGCATGACATAGGGGCATGGTCCGACCAGGTTATGTTCCCTATTTGGGCCGATTGTATATTTTGCAGGAGCCACTTATCCACCACTATTAGGTCAATTCTGGAGTATATTTTATGTGGATGTGAGTAAAATGTGTAGTCCCGTTCAGAGGCGTGAAGGACCCTCCATGTATCGTACAATTCTTCTGACAGGAGGCATTGGGACAGCGCATGGGACTGGGATGTTTTCTTGGAGCACCAGGATTTGTCTATATTGGGGATCGGGACAATATTGAAGTCTCCGCAGATTAGTAGCAATCCTTGTTTTATTTTGGATAATTTGGTCATAAGATCTCTAATAAAGGTGATTTGTCCTGAATTAGGTGCGTATATAGATGTGATTGTGTATGTCTTATTATTGATATTGCATATAAGTATCACATATCTGCCCTCGTCATCTAGGATTTTATCAATGAGCTGGAACGCTATAGTGTCCTTTATCGCAATCGTTACGCCTCTTTTCTTTTTCACTGCGTGTGAGGCATAGATGTGGGGGTAATGTTGGTGTTTTAGTCTATGTGCGTCCTCGCTGTTTAGGTGAGTCTCTTGGACACATAATATGTCCGCTTTAAGCGTCTGGGCCTCTTTCCACAATAATGATCTCTTAAAGGGGCTGTTCAAACTTTTCACATTAATAGTTGAAATTTTAAATACCATCAGATATAGTAATAAAAGAAGAAAAAACAGAAATCAATATGTCACCAAGTACAAGGTAATGGTAAGGGAAGCAAAGGTTTAGGGTGCAAGCAGTACTTACAACAGGTTACAATTCAGAGTCCGGTTCTACGTGAACCAACTGGATATTCGTCCCTATCCAGTATCAATGGGGGGTGAGAATAAAACGAGAAAAAAACTAAACGTTTTTCTCGTGCCCCTCCAACCTGCCAATCAAAACAAAGAGTGGCATCAAAAAGGAAAGTGGCATCAAAATAGAGAATGGGATGAAGGTGTCCCTGTTCAGGACCATTCCTTGTTCAGCATCGGGGGTCTCTTCTTTAGCGGGGAGCTGGTATCTTCGTCCACAGATGTTAGTTACCAGTCTTGGAGCAGGGTCATAGCCTCTCTGGGGGACACAAGGACGTGTGTGACTCCATTTTTCATCACGATGAGCTTTACCGGGTATCCCCATTTGTAGGTGATGTTATTGTCGCGCAGGATCTTGGTTGCGGATGAGAATTCCCGCCTTCTATTCAGAGTGTCCGCAGACAGGTCGGTGAACACCAGGATGTTCTGGAATCTTTCTGGACATTCTTGCTTGTTTGCTGCCGCCGCCTTGGTTACTGCCTCTTTAAAATGATAGAAGTGCAGTCTGGCGATCACGTCCCGTGGTGTGAAGCTGGGAACGGATTTGGGTTTGGGGATCCGGTGCGCCCTATCAATCAGTAGATCCCTCTGCTCTGCTGACAGCACTAGTGCTGTAAAAAAGTCCGTTAAGAACTCTGTCAGTGCGTCCGCGGGCACGTTCTCAGGAATCCCTCTGAAAAGTAAGTTATTTCGTCTGGATCGGTCTTCGAGATCCGCGATTTTCAGTTTTAGGGCTGTAATCTCATCATCCGCCTCATTATGCGCATCTACTAGCTGGTTGTGCGCTTTGGTGTACTCCTCCAGTTTCCCCTCTATATGTGAGGTTCTGTTACCAATCTGCGTGATTTCTTTATTAAGCATGGTAACTACTGAGGTTATATCTGCGTGGATGGCTTGCTTCAGCTCTGACATCACAGACCTCAGTATATCCTCAGTGACAGGGGCTGAGTTGTAGCTTTTGTTAGGGGAGCATGAAGGGTTAACAAGGGCTGTGCTTGGTGCCTGTGAATCTGCAGGCCCAGGACTGCCAACATCTCTGGCAGGAGAGAAAGTCAGAGACTGCAGGGCTGACTGATAACACTGTGTGTTTAATGATACAGGGGCTCCATTAAGAGAGTGAGAATCACCCTCAGTCCTGGACGCTGATGGGCACTATCACTATTATCAGTGCTGCTATCTCCTCTATGAGGCAAACAACGGGGGCCATCTTGGATTGTATTACCAGCAACTTCAAAGACAGAAAATTTGCCTGGCTTCTGCCCCTTCTTCCTCCCCCGCACCATGTCTATAACGATCTGTTCCACTGCACTTCAGCTGCACTTATCTGTGATTTACAGCCTCCTCCTGTCTGATTGCCTTGCTTTGAGCCGCTTTAAAGGTTGGTGGTCAGGGAGCACAAGTCTCAGACGTCCGTTCAGTTCAGCATCCAGTCACGCCCCATCTCCTGTCCGTGTTGTTAATGGGACTATGTTGTCTGACTCCATTACATTGAGGACAGTTCCCTTGCGCCTTTCCCTGCCTCAGGGTCACATAGAGGAGATTTCTTTTCTTGTTTTGCCTGAGGGTATAGACAACGTCCTTCTGGGTCTCCCATGGCTTCGGACTCATGCTCCTCACATTGACTGGGAGTCCGACAGCATAATTAGTTGGGGTTCGAAATGTCAGTCCCGATGTCTTCCCTTACCACCTAAGGTTGTTGCGGTTGCATCAACTGATCTCTCTCCCATACCTACACCCTATTTGGATTTCGCTGACGTGTTCTCCAAACAGGGTGCTGAGGTTCTACGACCCTATAGGCCGTATGACTGTGCCATAGACCTTATCCCAGGTTCGGTTCCACCTAAGGGCAGGGTTTACCCCCTGTCGATACCTGAGTCGGAGGCCATGTCGACCTATATAAGAGAGAGTTTAGAGAAGGGGTTCATTCGCAAGTCTGTCTCTCCCGCGGGAGCTGGGTTTTTCTTTGTTCGGAAGAAAGAGGGTGATTTGAGCCCCTGCATAGATTACACGGGTCTCAACGCAATCACAATAAAGAACAAATACCCGTTACCTTTAATTTCGGAGCTCTTTGACAGACTGAGGGGAGCTCAGGTTTTTACGAAGTTGGATCTGCGGGGTGCGTATAACTTGGTACGAATTCGAGAGGGTGACGAATGGAAGACCGCTTTTAACACCCGAGACGGTCACTATGAATACCTCGTCATGCCTTTTGGTTTATGTAATGCACCCGCAGTATTTCAGGACTTTGTAAATGATGTGTTCAGGGATTTACTGTTATCCTCCGTCGTGGTGTATCTGGACGACATCCTGATTTTTTCTCCTGATCTAGAGACTCATCGTCAGGATGTCGTTCATGTCCTTTCCCGTTTAATGGAGCACTCTTTGTTTGCTAAACTCGAAAAATGTGTATTCGAGCAGTCATCCTTGCCTTTTTTGGGCTACATTATCTCACAAGAGGGTCTGGCTATGGATCCTGCGAAGCTCTCTGCTGTCCTGAAATGGTCCGAACCTCATTCCTTGAAGGCGGTGCAACGCTTCTTAGGATTCATAAATTATTACAGGCAGTTCATACCCCATTTCTTTACTTTGGTGGCCCCTTTGGTGGCCTTGACTAAGAAAGGTGCTAATCCAAAAGTCTGGTCTACTGAGACATCCCAGGCTTTTGAGGCAGTAAAAAGACACTTTTCAACTGCTCCCGTTCTTCAAAGACCCGATGAGAATAAGCCCTTCCTCTTGGAGGTTGATGCCTCTTCAGTGGGTGCTGGTGTGGTCTTGTATCAAAAGAACGGTGCAGGTAGAAAAAGGCCGTGTTTCTTCTTTGCTAAAACCTTTTCACCAGCAGAGAGAAACTATACCATTGGGGATAGGGAACTGCTCGCCCTGAGATTAGCCTTGGAGGAGTGGCATCACTTGCTAGAAGGAGCGAAACATCCTTTCCAGGTCTATACAGACCATAAGAATCTGACGTACTTACAAACCGCTCAGCGTCTGAATCCTCGCCAAGCCCGCTGGTCCTTGTTTTTCTCCCGCTTTCACTTCTCCATCAACTATCTGTCTGGCAGTAAGAATAACAAGGCAGATGCTCTGTCTCGCTCTATGGCTTCTACCCAGGAAGAGATTCACGAACCTCGTCTTATCCTTCCCTCCAGGGTTTTTCATACGCTCTCCCCTGTGACGTTAGACCAAATCCCACCGGGCAAGACCTTTGTGCCGCCTGATCCACAGAATGATATACTGTCGTGGGCCCACACCTCAAAGGTGGGTGGGCATTTTGGTATTAGGCGGACACGAGAGTTACTGAAGAGGTGGTATTGGTGGCCACACTTAGCCAGCCACGTCAAGAGATATGTCGGTTCCTGCTACTCGTGTGCTCGCGACCGTCCATTACGGCAAAGACCGGCTGGGCTCTTGCATCCTTTAACAGTGCCAGATAGACCATGGGAGGTGGTAGGCATGGACTTTGTGGGTGATCTTCCGTGTTCACAGGGACATAGATTTGTGTGGGTCATTACGGACCATTTCTCCCGGATGGTTCATCTCGTACCGTTATCGAGAATCCCGTCTTCCAGGGTACTAGCCAAAGTATTCCTCAAGCATGTCTTTAGGCTTCACGGGATGCCAGATCGTATCATTTGTGATAGAGGTCCGCAATTTGCTTCCCGTTTCTGGCGAGATCTTTGTAGCCTTCTGCAAATTGAGTTGAATCTCTCTTCGGCATACCATCCGGAGACCAATGGTTTGGTTGAGCGTACCAATCAATCCATGATTATATACCTTCGACACTTTGTTGCTGAGAACCACGATAACCACCTACCCTGGGCAGAATTTGCCCTTAACAATTCGCTGGCTGAGGCCACTGGGCAGACACCATTCGTACTCAATAATGGGCAACACCCTAGGGTACCAGTACCGTTTCCCACTGCTGCACCTTCTCCTCTTGTGGCCGACTGGGCAACTAATGCCAGAGAGGTTTGGGATCGGACTCAAGAGTCGATCCAAGCAGCTAAGGACCGTATGAAGACGGTGTCCGATCGGTTTCGTCACCCGGCTCCTGTCTTTTCTCCAGGGGATTTTGTGTGGCTCGCTGCAAAACACGTGAAACTTAGAGTGAGCTCTGTCAAATTTGCTCCTCGCTTCCTGGGTCCTTATGAGGTTCTTCGACAGGTAAATCCTGTAGTCTACCAATTGAAGTTACCCGTCCATCTTAGGATCCATGACAAATTCCATGTTTCACTGCTAAAGCCGGCTATTTTACCTCACGCTCATGAAGTGCACTCTCCTGCCTCTGATTCCTCTCCCTCTAGCTATGAGGTACGAGCCATAGTTGGTTCTAAGATGGTTAGAGGGTGCAGGTTCTTCTTGATAGATTGGGAGGGCTATGGCCCGGAATATCGCTCTTGGGAGCCTGAGGAGGCTGTCCATGCTCCCGACTTAGTTGCCGATTACCTGCGTCGCCGGGAGGAGGGCCCTTGAGGGGGAGGTACTGTTACGGTTGCTGTGGCTCTGGAGACTATGTCCGGATTTCTTGCTACTGCACATGTGCAAGCGCTGGAGACTAAAGCGGGCTTTACACGCTGCGACATCGCTAATGCGGAGTCGTTGGGGTCACGGAATTCGTGACGCACATCCGGCCGCATTAGCGATGCCGTTGCGTGTGACACCGATAAGCGATTTTGCATCGTTGCAAAAACGTGCAAAATCGCTAATCGGCGACATGGGGGTCCATTCTCAAATCTCGTTACTGCAGCAGTAACGAGGTTGTTCCTCGTTCCTGCGGCAGCACACATCGCTGCGTGTGACGCCGCAGGAACGAGGAAGCTCCCCTTACCTGCCTCCCGGCCGCTATGCGGAAGGAAGGAGGTGGGCGGGATGTTACGTCCCGCTCATCTCCGCCCCTCCGCTGCTATTGGGCGGCGGTTCAGTGACGTTTCAGTGACGTCGCTGTGACGCCGCACGGACCGCCCCCTTAGAAAGGAGGTGGTTCGCCGGTCACAGCGACGTCGCCGGACAGGTAAGTAGTGTGACAGCTCTGGGCGATGTTGTGCGGCACGGGCAGCGATATGCCCGTGTCGCGCAACAGATGGGGGCGGGTACCCACACTAGCGATATCGGGACCGATATCGCAGTGTGTAAAGTAGCCTTTAGTCCTATCTTGGAGCCATTGCACATGTGCAGGTGACATCATCGCTGACACAAGGTCACATGTCTCTGACACCTTCTATGCCGATTGGTCGCTGGTCATGTGCTTGTGACACTTTGCTCGGTGATAGGCCAGCGTGACGTCATTGCTGTCATTCTGGCAGCGGATTGACTCTGGTGTCCTCCATCTTGGATGAGGCACAGAGTCTATATAAGATCCTGACGCACGCCGCCCGGCGCTCAGTCCTCTTGGTTCATGCATGAAGGTAGACGCCCTGTGCACGTCCCTCTAGGCATTCCTCTGTCTATGTTAGGTGAGCGCTACCGGCAGGGTAGCGTTCTTATACCTTACAGCTTCGGCTGCAGTCCGTATCCTTACCTCTTAGTGGAGCGGACATAGGCAGGTGCCTGAGGCACATGGTCCGGCTGGGCCTTGTGATTCTACTCGTAGGTGGACGTTGCCGCTAGGGTAACGTTCCTTATACTGTGTCTGGCAGTTGTTCGTATCCTCGCACACTAGGGGAGCGAACAGAGGTAGGAGCTTTGTGCGGCTTATGCTGCTGTCCGTCTCTTTTGCACCACTAGAAGAGCGGACCTAGGCAGGTGCCATATCTAGTGGTTCGTGTCCTCGCACACTAGTGGAGCGAACGCAGGTAGGAGCTTTGTGCGGCTTACGCTGCTGTCCGTCTCCTGGCACCACTAGAGGAACGGACCTAGGTAGGTGCCATTTCCCACTCACTGCTTTTGTCTCTGTGATCTTTAACAGAGACCATTCCACACACCCTCCAAGTAAGGGAGGAATTGCTTTATTTTCTAATTATATTCCTCTGTGAGTTTAACAGAGGTATTGCACTCTGCACTTGTGCTATTATTTTTTACAGTGGCACACTTATATACCCCTTATCCTCTGCCATAGTCTGCAGCAGAGTCTTTGCACGGTGGACCCTGACTGTCTGACAATCCTTTAGGTTTTATTATCAGACAGCCCCCCGTAACACTACCTGTGACCAGACTGTCCCTCCATGTGCAGTCCCTGAAGGTAATGCAGACCTGGGCAGCTTCACACTACCTCTCCTATCTCATGTCAATAGTGGCATCTCCAGGACCGTTCACTCTATTCCAGGACTTCCGGCCATGACCAAGCCTCAGTGGTCACTGCGCATTGTATGTTGTGCCATCATGGATGGGTGAACCTCAGTGACCTCTGAGGACTGGTCATTACTAGAGATGAGTGAACCTGAGATTCGATTTTCAAAACTAAAACCAATTTCAAAAATCAAGGTTCAGGGTTCGGATGCTTTACATGAGAAGTTCACTTGCACGAGCAATGCTGTGCTCAAGCACACTTGGTGCTCAGCCCTGTGCGATGAACTTGCAGTGCTTGAATGTCTCACACTGGGGATACCATCAGCATGATTACATGTAGTGTGCAACCCAAAAAATTGTTTGAAAAGCTCATCCACCCTCCTCCAGAAGTGATTTTAAAGAGAATTCCAGCAAACAAGTCCACGGAAAAATATCTTCATATAAAAAATTCTTATTTTATTTATAACTCCATATTAAAACAGTCTATGTTATGTTTCAAACTGCCCCACTAGAGGACGCGTTTCGAACGACCAAGTTCTTAATCCGTCTCTCCCAGAACAAACCAAACTTTTGTCCAGCTCACCTGCTTCTCATCGGAGACCGCTTATCCAGAAGTGATCTGCTTATGGCTGTCTGTTTGTGGGTGGGTAAGTCCCCTTACCTGGCAGCCAGACTGGCTTGCAAAGTCTCCTTAAGGAGAATAGTGTTCCCCCGTGGTCCCCACATAGCTTTCTCATGAGCCAGATCAGACACCCCCATACTTTGCACTGACGAGGGGCAAGCACCCCGAAACACCGTGTCTGCAAATTGGGATTCTGATCTGGCTTATATATCCTGAGTCATATTGCAAAGGATTGTCAAAAATCCACTTGTGACTTTTAGGATCGCTACTTCCAATAGGTGGCGCTGTGCTAGAGTTTGTCTCCTTTACTGGAGAGACAATTTGAATATTTCCCAGAGGGGCATTGCAGCTATAAGTCCCCTTACCTGGCAGCCAGACTGGCTTGCAAAGTCTCCTTAAGGAGAATAGTGTTCCCCCGTGGAATTTTAGGGGCATTGCAGCTATAAGTCCCCTTACCTGGCAGCCAGACTGGCTTGCAAAGTCTCCTTAAGGAGAATAGTGTTCCCCCGTGGTCCCCACATAGCTTTCTCATGAGCCAGATCAGACACCCCCATACTTTGCACTGACGAGGGGCAAGCACCCCGAAACACCGTGTCTGCAAATTGGGATTCTGATCTGGCTTATATATCCTGAGTCATATTGCAAAGGATTGTCAAAAATCCACTTGTGACTTTTAGGATCGCTACTTCCAATAGGTGGCGCTGTGCTAGAGTTTGTCTCCTTTACTGGAGAGACAATTTGTTTGTGGGTGGAGATTCAAACTGCCAACCAGATACTTGCTCTGGGGTTTGGGTCAATCTAGAGCCAGTGGAAGCTTGGCTCCTTGGCTGCCGGCAATCCGAATCTCCATGGGACCGCCCTCTCTAGTCATGACTTGAAGTGCCAACGGAGAGTGAACAGGTCAAAGAAACAACAGTGGAAGGAAGAAGAATGGATGGCAAGCAGCACTGCTTGTTCCTCACCATCCTTTGCTTAGGGCCTCTTTATGGTGTCATTACTTGGCCATGACCAGCTCTCATAGGACACTGCGCATTTGATGCCCATGAAATCACAACATACAATGTGCCATGACCGTTGAGGTCTGATTATTTCTAGAAGGCCTGCCCAGGAGTGAACAGGCTATGAAATGCATACCTTGACAAGGGATAGAAGAGGTGGTTTTGAGGAGCATATGGTCGTGAGCAGCGGAAGGATTGGTCAGGTGAGCAGTGAGATGAGTATAGGTTTTTCTTTTGTACTTTACATCTTATGTTTAATATTCTCTGTGGTCTGGAGAGATTCCAGAGCACAATAAGTGGCATTCAATTGGAGGAGAATAACTTTACTGCAATTTGAATTTCCCAGGGAAATCTGAATGGTTTGGAGAATTCGAATTTTGTCAATTCCCCGTATCTATAAAGAAGAACAATCCGAACTGATGCAGAATAAATCCATGTCCAATCCTTAGGAATTTGCTGAATCTGGTGAATTCAAACAATTTTCAATTCGATTCCAGGGAATTGTGTAAAATGTTTTATAGATTGCAGAAGGTTGCATAAGTGATAGAAAGCAAGTGATCTCTCCCATAATGCTTTCAGCTATCACAACACATGGTAAAGCACAGCCAATCAGGAAGGACTAAAATATTCTCTCTAAAAGCCAAGGAAGGGAATGCAGCAACTATTTTTTGAGGATGAATCTGTTTAATCAGATAATGTCACACCTCAGCAATAAAGAAAGCTAGAGAAAGCCATAAAAAAAGAGTAAACATTACAGATAGTGTGTGACAGCACAGCAGTAAAGAACAGTGATTTCCAGGGAAATAAATTGGTCAATGAGGGTGTCTCTTGTCTTTCTTTTTTTACTGTTTTCTTTTTATGTCTTTCAGGTTCACTTCTGGGGAATGTTGTGGGACGTCACTATTGATTATGTTGGACTTTTTTATTTCTTTTTTTAATAAATTGGGTGAACGAGGGCTGTAGTTGGGGGGTGTTAGTCCAAAGAAAATTTAGCGTTTTTTTTAAACTACTGGATTGGTATTGGGGTTGTCTGCTAGACGCCCACCCATTACTAATACCAGTCCTTGATGCCAGCTGGCAATTCACAGCTATCATCTACCCCATTTATTACTCCGTTTTCCACCGCACCAATGAGCCAAGGTTAGTTGCCAGGATAGGCATATCTAAATGATGTGCCATTTCTGGGGCAGGGGCAGCTGTGCCCTGCTATTTTATGCCAATAATAACCATGGGCCTCCCCAGCCTGAAAATACCAGACCCCAGCCGTCCGCTTTATCTTGGGCTGGTGATCCAATTTGGGGGGGACCCTACATTTTTGTTTTTAAATTATTTATTTTTTTTGTCCCTGTTTTGAATTACCAGCTAAGGTAAAGCTGCCAGCTGCAGTCTACAGCTGTCTGCTTTACCTTATCTGGCTACAAAAAATAAGCAGGACCCCACATCATTTTTTTTTTCTTTAAATGATTGAATTTGGGTCTAACCACCCTTTAATGCCACATGAAAGGTACAAAAGGGTGCAAGCTTACAATATGCAGGGGGGTGGGACATTACGTATGTGTTGCACATCTATCTATCTAGCTATCTCTCTCTCTCTCTCTCTAGCTACTGAACTATATCAAATTCTATGGGATTCGTTATCAGTTCCATTGACTATAATGATAATGGATTTGTTAATGGATCGGTTATAAAAGCGATCCTTTAGTACAATCCATAAACAGATCCGTTATTTCACATCAGTTGCATCTGTTACAAATGGATCATTACAGGATGTGAACACAGCTTGAGGCTGTTTCTATGGTAAACAGGTTGAAATGAGTTTGGTAACACGTCTTTTCAGGGCAATTGGAGTACTGTGAGATGATTGCCATGCATTGACTCTCTGCGGATTGAATTTTTTGGATAAATTTGACAAACCTGGAAAATTCAAAATGTCAAAAGATTTGCTCATCTCTAGTATAAATACTTTGACACACTGTTTGATCTTCTCAATCTCACTTAATTTCAAAGAGTGTTGCTTTACATAAACCAACCTGAGGTTGAGCATACAGTCTGGATTCTTGAATCACTGATGCTTCGTTTAGTCTGATAGTAATGTAAAGAAAAACCACCCTGATTTAGGTACAGTATATCCTTATTTTTTTACATAAATGTATATATTGGTGAGCCAAATCTCAATCAAGCTAACTAACAGTGATGGATAAGAAATCACATTCCATACAGTTAAATGAAAGATGACCAAATAAACAAGATCAAATAAGTAGTGAAGTTGTATGGAGCCATAGTTTAAACAATGAGAATGGTTCCTGTCTTCTCAGTGGGGAAACAGCATCGTTTTTTTAATTACACGGGAAAACCTTATGGTATGCATTGTCTCCATCCAGGGTTATCTTAGGACACTTCTGTTTCATCTCAAAACACTTGATTGTCTTGCGAAAATGAAAACATTGATTTTTGTCTCCCTAGTCACTAAAGATAGACAGCAGAAAGAACAAATAATCAAAATGAACAAGAGAATGCATGCATTGAAGGGGGTCTCCGAAGCAGGAAAGGAACGTTTCATTTATTTATATTCAGTCAATCATTTTTCCTACTTCTAAGAGCAATGAAATCAAGATGAATTACCATTTCTTTGAAAAAGTATTCAAATTAACTCTTACTTTTCTCGAAATTTGGTTTAAGGCATAAACTACAATTCTATAGTAAAACAACTAAAAGATTTGTCTAAAAGAGAACTTTTAATTTATTTATATTCAGTCAATAATTTTCCCTATTTCTTAGAGCAATTAAATCAAGGTCAATTAACCATTTCTTTGAAAAAGTATTAAAATTAACTTTTACTCTTTTCAAAATTTTGCTTAAGGCATAACCTAAAATTCTATAATAAAACAACTACTAGATTTGTCTAAAAGAGAACTTTTAATTTATTTATATTCAGTCAATAATTTTTCCTATTTCTAAGAGCAATGAAATCAAGATAAATCAGCCATTTCTTTGAACAAGTATTAAAATTAGCTCTTACTTTTCTTGAAATTTTGCTTAATGTATAAACTACAATTCTATAGTAAAACAACTTCTAGATTTGTCTAAAAGAGAACTTTTAACTTATTTATTTTCAGTGAATAATTTTTCATATTTCTTAAAGCAATTAAATCAAGATGAATTACCCATTTCTTTAAAAAGTATTAAAATTAACTCTTACTTTATTTGAAATTGTACTTAAGGCATAAACTAGATTTGTCTAAAATTGAACTTTTAATTTATTTATATTCAGTCAATAATTTTTCATTTATTAGAGCAATTAAATCAAGATGAATTAACCATTTATTTGGAAGAGCATTAAAATTAACTCTTACGTATGGCCAAATTTTGCTTAACGCTTAAACTACAGTTTGTATAACAATTACTAGAATTGTCTAAAAGAGAACTTTTAATTTATTTATATTCAGTCAATAATTTTTCCTATTTGTTAGAGCAATTAAATCAAGTTGAATTAACCATTTCTTTGGAAAAGTATTAAAATTAAATCTTACTTTCCTCGAAATTTTGCTTAAAGCATAAACTACAATTCTATACTAAAACAACTAGTAGATTTGTATAAAAGGGAACTTTTAATTTGTTTATATTTAGTGAATAATTTTTCCTATTTCTTAGAGCAATTAAATCAAGATGAATTAACCATTTCTTTGAAATAGTATTAAAATTAACTTTTACTTTTCTCGAAATTTTGCTCAAGGCATAAACTAAATTTGTCTAAAAGGGAACTTTAAATTTATTTATATTCAGTCACTAATTTCTCCTATTTCTAAAGCTGGGTTTACACACTGCAACATCGCAAAGGACATCGCTGTAACGTCACCGGTTTTGTGACGTAACAGCGACCTCCCTAAGTCTCTGCTAAGTCGCTGGTGAGCAGTCAAACAGGCAAACCTGGCCAACAACGCAACAGCGATCCGGACCTGCAGAGCGACCTAGCTGGTTGTTGGGGATGTTGATAAGCAGCATTTTGAAAGGGAAGTTGCTAACAAAGTCTCTGCAAAGTCTTTCACACACTGAAACTTTCCAGCGATGCATGCTGCACAGCGGGAAACAAAGGACCTAGGAATGGTCCTGAACGATTTGTAACGATTACAACTTCACAGCAGGGGCCGGGTCGCTGATAGGTTTCACACACTGCAACATCGCAAACAACATCGCTATTGCGTCACAAAACCGGTGACGTTACAGCGATGTCGTTTGAGATGTTGCAGTGTGTAAACCCAGCTTTAGAGCAAGAAATCAAGATAAAGTAACCATTTCTTTAAAAAACTATTAACCATTTCGTTGGAAGAGTATTAAAATTAACTCTTAGTTTTCTCGAAATTTTGCTAAAGTCATAAACTACAATTGTATAGTAAAACAACTACTAGATTTGTCTAAAAAGGAACTTTTAATGTATATTCAGTTAATATTTTTTTCTATTTCTAAGAGCAATTAAATCAAGATGATTTAACCATTTATTTGGAAGAGTAGTAAAATTAACTCTTACTTTTCTCGAAATTTTACTTACAGAAACTACAACTCTATAGTAAAATAACTAATGGATTTGTCTAATAGAAGATGGAAATGAAAATTAAATGAACGTCCATACAACTTCTCTCCTTGAAAATGTTAATGAAATGCACTAAAGGGGTTGGTAACATCATGATAAGCCTTGCCCATATTACCTATTAGTGAGTCACTCGCTCAGGCTTCATGTAATATATGGTCGACTGGAACTTCCTCTCGTGGTAACAACTTATCTTACCCATCACAATCTATTGCTCACCATGCATATGTAATTGTAAAAAGGGTTTCACCTAATAAGATAATTTAGATTCTGGTCATGGAGGAGGAAGGAGCTGCTGAAAGCCTCTCTTAGGCTACTTTCACACATCATTTTTTTTGCATCAGGCACAATCCGGTTCAAAAACCTATGCAACGGATGCGGCGAAAAAAACATATCCGTTGCTTACGTTTTTCCATACGGCCCATCCGTTTTTTAACGGATCCGGTTTGATACTGAGCATGTGCAGTTCAAAAAACCGCACCCGGCCGCCGGATTCGTTTTTTGCCGCAGGATGCCGCATCTGACGTCCATAGGCTTGCATTGTAAATCACGCCGCAGATCTGGCGCAATGCGGTTTTTCGATACAGACAAAAAATGCTGCAAGCAACGTTCCATCCAGCCGCTGCATCGGCTAAATATGCCGTATCAGGCAAAAAACGGACACAACGCAAGGCCATGTGGCACTATATGATGCTAATGCAAATCTATGAGGAAAAAACGTATCTGGCGGCAAAAAAAACGGATGCGTTTTTTCTGTAAAGCGACAGATTGGGCCTGATTGCAAAAAACTGATGTGTGAAAGCAGCCTTAGGGGCACTTTGCACACTACGACATCGCAAGCCAATGCTTGTGATGCCGAGCGCGATATTCCCCGCCACCGTTGCAGCTGCGATATCATGGTGATAGCTGCCGTAGCGAACATTATCGCTACGGCAGCTTCACATGCACTCACCTGCCCTGCGACATCGCTCTGGCCAGCGAACCGCCTCCTTATTAAGGGGGCGGGTCGTGTGGTGTCATAGCGACGTCACACGGCAGGCGGCCAATAGAAGCAGAGGGGCAGAGCTGAGTGGGATGTAAACATCCCGCCCACCTCCGTCCTTCTGCATAGCTGGCGTGACCACGCAGTGACCATGGTGTACCCCTTGTTTTCTCGTGGTGTTATCCCTTTAGTTGTGTGTTTGGCTTTGGCCTGACACCGGACTGTCCCCAGTCCGTGCCGTGACAATTGGGCTAAAAGTACTGATTCTTTTCACATTTTTTAAAAGGAATCTGGCACCGTGTTTTTGCTATGTTCTCCATAGCAGCCCAGTAAGTGATATGTCGCTGGAATCTGGATCAGCTACATCATGATGCGCTCAGATTACATAGCAAAAATCTGTTGACAGATTCCTCTAACCTAATCTTAACTATTAAAAGAATTTTTAAGTGGACTACCAATTACACGGAATCATCTACTTCTTGGTGAATTTTTTATTATATCACATGTAAAATTGAAAAAAAAAATCTAAAATTGATTTTTGTACAGTTTTAAATCTTTGTAATATTTAATACCTTGTTTTTTCCATACAAAAGATGTCAAAAAACATATGTCCATTAGTGATGAGCGAGTACTAAAAAGCTCGGGTGCTCGAAGCTCGGGCCGAGCCTCCCAAGATACTCGTGTACTCGGCCCGAGCACCGAGCCCAATGTTATCCTATGGGAGACCCGAGTATTTTTGTGAAATGACCCCCCGGCAGCATGGAGAAACCCTAAAAATGTCACAAAAGTCTCAGAAGAGTGCTCAAATGACATGGCATCAGCATGGGGAAGACCCCTTGAAGCATTTATCACTCAAAAGTCACAGATGTGAACAATTTTGTCCGAGTTTTACGCCATTTTTACGGACTCACCAGAAAACCTTCCAAAATGACACCAAAATGATTTTTCATGGCGGAAATGTTAAGGGCACATACCCAATAGTGAGATAGAGCTGGTGTATGTTACTTTTTGAGATTAATACATGAAAGATTTTACATGAAAACCTTGTGTGGCACTCCGATGTCCAAAACGCACGTTTTGTGCTTTTTACTAGCGATGTCGGTCATTTTTTTTTTTTTATTCTATCTCCCTCAGTCCGTCGGTCTGTCTCTCTCTGTCTTGTCTGTCCCCCTCTCACAGTCTGTCGGTCAGTTCCCCCCCTCTCTCTTACTTACCGTTCCCCGATCACTGCCGCGGCGCTGCACAGCTGTTCAAACTCCGGTGGCTTTTCCTCCGGCCGCTCATTAATCAATCTCCTATTCCCTGCTGTCCTGCTTTTCGGCGCCTATGATTGGTTGCAGTGAGACACGCTCCCACACTGAGTGACAGCTGTCTCACTGCAACCAATCACAGCAGCCGGTGTGTGTATACTGTGCAGTGAAATAAATAATTAAATAATTAAAAAAAACGGCGTGCGGTCCCCCCAATTTTAATACCAGCCAGATAAAGCCATACGGCTGAAGGCTGGTATTCTCAGGATGGGGAGCTCCACGTTATGGGGAGCCCCCCACCCTAACAATATCAGTCAGCAGCCGCCCAGAATTGCCGCATACATTAGATGCGACAGTTCTGGGGCTGTACCCGGCTCTTCCCGATTTACCCTGGTGCGTTGGCAAATCGGGGTAATAAGGAGTTAATGGCAGCCCATAGCTGCCACTAAATCCTAGATTAATCATGTCAGGCGTCTCCCCGAGATTCCTTCCATGATTAATCTGTAAATTACAGTTAAAAAACACACACACCCGAAAAATCCTTTATTAGAAATAAAAAACACTAACAAAGTCCCTCATTACCAATTTATTAACCCCGACAAACCCTCCATGTCCGGCGTACTCCACAGTCCTCCAGCGTCGCGTCCAGCTCTGCTGCATGGAAGTGACAGGAGCTGCAGAAGACACCGCCGCTCCGGTCACCTCCACGCAGCTAATGAGATGAGTAGCGCGATCAGCTGAGCTGTCACTGAGGTTACCTGGATCCAGCGGTGGATGCAGCGGTGGCCGCGGGTAACCTCAGTGACAGCTCAGCTGATCGCGCTACTCACCGCCGCTCCAGTCAGCTCCATGCACCAACTGAGGTGAGTAGAGCGATCAGCTGCTGTCACTGAGGTTAATCGCGGCACCGCTGGATCCAGCGGTGGCCGGGAGTTACCTGACTGACAGCAGCTGATCGCGCTATTCCCTTCATTAGCTGCGTGGAGGTGACCGGCGGCTTTTACTATTTTGAAAAAGCCGGCCGCTCATTAAACAATCTCCTATTCCCTGCTTTCCCCGCCCACCGGTGCCTATGATTGGTTGCAGTGAGACACGCCCCCACGCTGAGTGACAGGTGTCACACTGCACCCAATCACAGCAGCCGGTGGGCGTGTCTATACTGTGCAGTAAAATAAATTAATAAATAATTAAAAAAAAACGGCGTGCGGTCCCCCCCATTTTAATGCCAGCCAGATAAAGCCATACGGCTGAAGGCTGGTATTCTCAGGATGGGGAGCTCCACGTTATGGGGAGCCCCCCACCCTAACAATATCAGTCAGCAGCCGCCCAGAATTGCCGCATACATTATATGCGACAGTTCTGGGGCTGTACCCGGCTCTTCCCGATTTGCCCTGGTGCTTTGGCAAATCGGGGTAATAAGGAGTTAATGGCAGCCCATAGCTGCCAATAAGTCCTAGATTAATCATGTCATGCGTCTATGAGACACCTTCCATGATTAATCTGTAAGTTACAGTAAATAAACACACACACCCGAAAAATCCTTTATTAGAAATAAAAAACACACACACATTCCCTGGTTCACCACTTTAATCAGCCCCAAAAAGCCCTCCATGTCCGGCGTCATCCAGGATGTTCCAGCGTCGCATCCTGCGCTGCTGCATAGAGGTGACCGGAGCTGCAGAAGACACCGCCGCTCCGGTCACTTCCACGCAGCAAATGAGGTGAGTAGCGCGATCAGCTGAGCTGTCACTGAGGTTACCCGCCGTCACTGGATCCAGTGACAGCGGGTAACCTCAGTGACAGCTCAGCTGATCGCACGGCTGTCTTCATTAGCTGCGTGGAGGTGACCGGAGCGGCGGTGTCTTCTGCAGCTCCTGTCACTTCCATGCAGCAGAGCTGGACGCGACGCCGGAGTCCGTGGAGTACGCCGGACATGGAGGGTTTGTCGGGGTTAATAAATTGGTAATGAGGGACTTTGTTAGTGTTTTTTATTTCTAATAAAGGATTTTTCGGATGTGTGTGTTTTTTAACTGTAATTTACAGATTAATCATGGAAGGAATCTCGGGGAGACGCCTGACATGATTAATCTAGGATTTAGTGGCAGCTATGGGCTGCCATTAACTCCTTATTACCCCGATTTGCCAACGCACCAGGGTAAATCGGGAAGAGCCGGGTACAGTCCCAGAACTGTCGCATATAATGTATGCGGCAATTCTGGGCAGCTGTTGGCTGATATTGTTAGGGTGGGGGGCTCCCCATAACGTGGAGCTCCCCATCCTGAGAATACCAGCCTTCAGCCGTATGGCTTTATCTGGCTGGTTTTAAAAATGGGGGGAACCGCACGCCGTTTTTTTTAATTATTTAATAAATAATTAAAATTAATAATTAAAATTAATAAATAATTAAAAAAAACGGCGTGCGGTTCCCCCCATTTTTAAAACCAGCCAGATAAAGCCATACGGCTGAAGGCTGGTATTCTCAGGATGGGGAGCTCCACGTTATGGGGAGCCCCCCACCCTAACAATATCAGCCAACAGCCGCCCAGAATTGCCGCATACATTATATGCGACAGTTCTGGGACTGTACCCGGCTCTTCCCGATTTGCCCTGGTGCGTTGGCAAATCGGGGTAATAAGGAGTTATTGGCAGCCCATAGCTGCCAATAAGTCCTAGATTAATCATGTCAGGCGTCTATGAGACACCCTCCATGATTAATCTGTAAGTTACAGTAAATAAACACACACACACCCGAAAAAATCCTTTATTAGAAATAAAAACACACACATATACCCTGGTTCACCACTTTAATCAGCCCGAAAAAGCCCTCCATGTCCGGCGTAATCCAGGATGATCCAGCGTCGCATCCAGCTGTGCTGTATGGAGGTGACCGGAGCCGCAGCAGACACAGCCGCTCCGGTCACCTCCACACAGCAAATGAACACAGCCGCGCGATCAGCTGCTGTCACTGAGGTTACCCGCGGCCACCGGTGGATGCAGCGGTGACAGCGGGTAACCTCAGTGACAGCAGCTGATCGCGCGGCTGTGTTCATTTGCTGTGTGGAGGTGACCGGAGCGGCGGTGTCTGCTGCAGCTCCGGTCACCTCCATGCAGCAGCGCTGGATGCGACGCTGGATCATCCTGGATTACGCCGGACAAGGAGGGCTTTTTCGGGCTGATTAAAGTGGTGAACCAGGGTATATGTGTGTGTTTTTTATTTCTAATAAAGGATTTTTTCTGGTGTGTGTGTTTATTTACTGTAACTTACAGATTAATCATGGAGGGTGTCTCATAGACGCCTGACATGATTAATCTAGGACTTATTGGCAGCTATGGGCTTCCAATAACTCCTTATTACCCCGATTTGCCAACGCACCAGGGTAAATCGGGAAGAGCCGGGTACAGCCCCAGAATTGTCGCATATAATGTATGCGGCAATTCTGGCCAGCTGCTGACTGATATTGTTAGGGTGGGGGGCTCCCCATAACGTGGGGCTCCCCATCCTGAGAATACCAGCCTTCAGCTGTATGGCTTTATCTGGCTGGTATTAAAATTGGGGGGAACCGCACGCCGTTTTTTTAATTATTTATTTATTTATTTTACTGCACAGTATAGACACGCCCACCGGCTGCTGTGATTGGGTGCAGTGTGACACCTGTCACTCAGCGTGGGGGCGTGTCTCACTGCAACCAATCATAGGCGCCTGTGGGCGTGGAAAGCAGGGAATATGAGATGGCTGTGTACAGAGCACAGCGCGCCGGCCGGTATAAAGGCTCGGTCACGCTGTGCAGGCCGGCCAATCACTGCAATTCCACAACTAACAGGGCTGTGGCATTGCAGTGGTCTGCCAGCCAATCCCTGCATGAGGGCTGGCTCTCAAAAGAGCGCCAACATGCAGGGATGAAGACCACGAGTAAAGCACGAGTATTGCAAAATTACTCGGTACCCCGCCGAGCAGCCCGAGTACAGTGATACTCGTGCGAGTACCGAGTAGTTACAAGCATGCTCGCTCATCACTAATGTCCATGTTTCAGATACACAAACTCACAGCTGGACGACAGATGTCATTTCCATTGTTTTCAACCATTTTGGAGCCTTCTCTACTGCTTGTGAGGTCACCAGTGGAGAAAACTAACAACAGAACCATCTGGCCTCGAAGGTGTTTATTTCATGACAAGAATCTCATAACAAGAAATGTAGCCATGTACATCATTGCAATAGTTCAGAGATTAATCTGGGGAGGGGTAAGTGGAAGTTCTGGATCATTCAGAAATTTGAAATTATTTTTGGAAGGGAAGAACGGGATGAATATTAAAGGAAAGGTTCACGGAGCTTCTATAGTAGAAGATTCCTTTACCAAAAAAATCCCTAAGACAGAAAGTGTCTGCTGCCCAATCAGTTCCTTATACAACTTTGACAAAGTGGGTAAATTTGCGTAAAAATGTATGAGGGGCTGCTGATAAGTCTTTTTCTTTGTGATCTTTTTTGTTTCTATGGTAACAAATGTTACATCACATGAAAACCTTATGTGTCTAATATATGTTTTCAAAATGTTGTGTTTTAGTGTTCTACGCACGCAGGAAAACAAAATGGTGGTGTCTAATGTGATATTCACAGCAACTGAGAGCAGAGGAGGGATAAAATTCTTGTTTCTGTAAGGTCTGGGACGCCAAATTTAAAACGGGCCACTTCAGCATCAGCACCAACGATGAGGAACGTTCTGGACGACCGAGAGTGGTTGTTGTTCCGGAGATCATCAATGCTGTGCACAACCTCATACTGGAGAATTGATGAATTTCAGCTAAAGCAATAGCAGACATCATGGGGATTTCCCGTGAATGTGTGAATGTGTTTGTATCATTATCCATGAACATTTGGACATGAGGAAGCGATCTGCAAAATGGGTCCCCAAATTTTTGACAACAGATCAGAGAAGCATGTGAGTGAAAACTTCCCGGTCCATTGCTCAGCGTTTCTGGATTGATAAGAACTTCCTGGATCAATTGGTCACTAAAGGATGATACCTGGATTTTTTGTATGACCCTGAAAACAAGGAGCAGTGAAAAGCGTGGAGGCACAGTGGTTCTCCTCGTCCAAAGAAGTTCAGGGCTCAAAAATCAGCCAATAAGGTGATGGTAGTGGACTACCTTCAAAAGGGTTCCACCATCAATGCAAGGTATTATATTGAACTTTTTGACTAACTGAAGGCAGCTCTGAAGGCCAAAAGAGGCGGCAAGCTGTCAAAAGGAATCTTGTTCCTGCAAGACAATGCCCCCGCTCACACTGCACAAGCGACCACGGCAAAACTGGCAGAGCTGGGCTTCCAGCTGGTTGACTACCAACCTTATTCAACAGATCTAGCTCCCTCTGACTATCATCTATTTCCAAA
Source organism: Anomaloglossus baeobatrachus (assembly GCF_048569485.1). Classification (NCBI taxonomy): domain Eukaryota; kingdom Metazoa; phylum Chordata; class Amphibia; order Anura; family Aromobatidae; genus Anomaloglossus; species Anomaloglossus baeobatrachus. Next base: position 179,625,859 of record NC_134361.1, read on the forward strand.
CCTGAAGAAACATCTCAAGGGTACCAAATTTCACACCATTTCTGATGCCATGGCTGCTACGGATGCCTGGTTAGAGGCACCTCAGAAATCCTTCTTTTTGCTAGGCTTACAGAAGTTGGAATACCAGTGTAATAAGTGTGTTGACATCAGTGGAGAGTATGTGGAATAAATGTAAAGTTTCATCATCCTATCTCGTTTCTTTCTGGGTAAAACCAAAGACTTTTCAGCAGCCGCTTATAATCTTCCATAGTTACTCTTCAGAGCACTGTCAACAGAAGCCAGTCTCGATGTGTCATCTAAGAAGACCTTTGATTTTTCATTGATTGACTATGAGTGTCACAAGCTTGGACCAAGGACAGCCTCAGAGAATGTGATTTACCTACACCTGCTTTCTTACTGGAACTGCTGCTTCTTGTAAAGGAAGCAATTCGGATAATAGCTACATATTAGAGGGATTGTAAATGCAAATCCCAATATGAAAGTAAAGGTGAGCCGTCAATTTAATGTTCAGTCTATGAGAACACAAGCCCCGAGGAAAAACTGTGTGTAAAGATAAGATGAAGGTGCCAGTCAGGACAGAGAATTGAATAATACACTACTAAGATTTATTAATTATTGACAATGCACTAAACAAAGCAAAGAAAGCGGGAAAGCAGGAGGCCTTATAAATAAGGATAGGGAATTGACTATACACATGCAACTGTTTACTGGCAGGATCATGGATCATCTTGAGTGAATATCCAGCTATTAACGGGAACCTGTCATCAATGTGATACCCCCCAACTTAATATATGGCTGTGTAGGTCTTGAAAATATAAGGTGATAGATTTCTGTATTGCCCCTAAGTGCTACTTCTATGATGAACATGTGCAGTCTTTTTTGGTAACCCCCTGCTGTGGCATCTTCCTCTCCTCAATTGACAGCTCCACCATCTGCTGTCGAAGGTGTTTGGTGGCTAATCAAGGAGAAGAAGGTGATATCGGGGCTATAGACAAATCTAACACCAAGCTACTCGAACACCCTCTTAAGAACAAAGATAGGGCCATAGAGTTATCCTTACTTTGTATTTTCAAGACACATTAGAAATGAGCAAATGAGGTCGTCTCTTTCTTTTATAGAGTATAAGCTCTTATGCTTAGTGGGGTCCTCTCTTTCTCACTCTCTAACCTGTAGAGTATAAGCTCTTATGGTCAGCGGCATACTCTCTCTCCCTGTAGAGTATAAGCTCTTATGGTCAGCGGCGTACTCTCTCTCACTGTAGAGTATAAGCTCTTATAGCTAGTGGCATACTCTCTCTCTCCTGTAGAATGTAACCTTTTATGGTCAGTGGCATACTCTCTCTCCCTGGAGAGTATAAGCACTTATGGTCAGCGGCATACTCTCTCTCTCCTGTAGAGTGTAAGCTCTTATGGTCAGTGGGGTCCTCTCTGTCTCCTGCGGAGTGCAAACTCTTATGGTCAGTGGGGTCCTCTCTATCTCCTGTAGAATATAAGCTCTTATGGTTAGCAGCATAATCTCTCTCTTGTGGAGTGTAAGCTCTTATGGTCAGTGACATATTCTCTCTCTCCTGTAGAGTGTAAGCTCTAAAGCCCGCTTTACACGCTGCAATGTATCTTACAATGTGTCGGCGGGGTCACGTCGTAAGTGACGCACATCCGGCACCGTAAGGTACATTGCAGTGTGTAACAGCTACGTGTGATTGCGAGTGAACGGTAAAACGTTCATGGCACACACGTCGTTGATTCCTCATGAATTGAACGTCAGATTGTTCATCGTACCCGGGGTAGCACATATCGCAGTGTGTGACACCTTGGGAACGATGAACAGATCTTACCTGAGTCCTGCGGCTCCCGGTCGGTAATGCGGAAGGAAGGAGGTGGGCGGGACGTTTACGTCCCGCTCAGCTCCGCCCCTCCGCTTCTATTGGCCGGCTGCAGCGTGACGTCGATGTCACGCCGAACGTCCCTCCCACTCCAGGAAGTGGACGTTCGCCGCCCACAGCGAGGTCGTATGGACGGGTAAGTACGTGTGACGGGGGTTAATCGTTTGTGCGGCACATTCAACAAAATTGAACGTGCCGCACATACAATGGGGGCGGTTACGATCGCATACGATATCATATGCAGAATCGTAACATGTAAAGCAGGCTTTATAGTCAGTGGCATATTTTCTCTCTCCTGTTGAGTGTAAGCTTATATGGTCAGCAGGGTCCTGTCTCTTTCCATCCGTCACACATATTTTCTGAGCAATTACAAGTGTGTAAGTACTGAGGTCCTTATGAATTTATAGAGCACAAATTGCCTTTTGGGGAAAATTTGACAAACTGGACAAATTTGAATTTCAGAAGATCTACTCATTTCTAATGCGTCTTGAAAATATAAGGTAAGGATAACTGTATGGCACTGTATTTGTTTGTATCTTTTCTAATACATAACTCTTTAGATCTTATAAATCAAGGGTCCAATACACACTACAAAGTTCAATGTGTTTATATATATTGATACAAAAAATGTGTACCAAAAATGCTGAACAAAAAAATGCAAACAAACTCAAAGTTCTATAGTGTTTTTGTATGATTAACCTATTTGGTATATACAGTCAAAAGTAAAAGTGTTGGCACCCTTAAAAGTGTTCCAGAAAATGAAAAAGGTAATTCTCCCAGAAAATTGTTGCACTTACATGTTTTGCTATACAAATGTTTACTTTTTTTATGTGTATTGGCACAACACAAAAAAATAAAAAAACAGAGAAGAAAAAGGCAAATTGGAAATAATTTCACACAAAACCCTAAAAATGGTCTGGACAAAATTGTTTGCACCTTTCCAAAATTGGAGATAAAACACTTTGTTTCAAACATGTGATGGTCATTCAAACTCACAAGTGGCAAATAAAAGTGTGGGCAATATGAAAATCACACCTGAAATTAGACAAGGAGAGAAGTTGGCTCAATCTTTGCATTGTGTGTCTGTGTGTGCCACACTAAGTATGGGGAACAGAAAGATGATTAGATAACTGTCTGAGGCCTGGAGAACAAGTTTACAAGTCCATCTCCAGAGGTCTTGATGTTCCTTTGTCCACCGTGCGCAACATAATCATGAACTTTACAACTCATTGCAATGTAGTTAATCTCCCTGAACGTGGACAGCAGAGAAACATTGATGAAAGGTTGCAATATAGGATAGTCTAGATGGCAGATAAGCAGCCCCAATCAAATTTCAAAGAAATTCAAGCTGTCCTGAAGGCTCAGGGTGTATCAGTCGATCTGTTGACATTTGAATTAAATGAAATGCTATGGCATGAGATCCAAGAGAAACCCACTGCTGCCACAGAGACGTAAAAAAGCGAGACTGCTGTTTGCCAAAATGTATATGAGGAAGTCAAAATCCTTCTGGGAAAGCGTCTTGTGGACAGATGAGACCAAGACAGAGCTTTTTGGTAAAGCACATCCGACTGTTTACCAAAATTGAAATGAGGCTTACAAAGAAAATAACACAGTACCTAAAGTCAGATATCGTGGCAGCTTAAAGATGTTTTGGGGCTGCTCTGCTGCCTCTGGCTCTAGGTGCCTTGATGGTGTGGAAGGCATCATGAAATCTGTAGATTACCAAAACATTTTGAGTTACACTGTAGTAGCCATTGTCAAAAAGCTGGGTTTGCATCTTAGGTCTTGGGTCTTCCAGCAGGACAATGACCCCAAACATATTTCAAGAAGCCCCCAGAAATGGATGAAAACAAATTGCTGTAGAGATGTGAAGTGGCAGCCATGACTCCGGATGTAAATCCCATTGAACACCTGTGGTGAGATCTTAAAATTGCTATTGGAAGAAGAGGCCTTCAAATAGGAGAGACCTGGAGCAATTTGTAAAAGAAGAGTCAAAAATTCCAGTTGAGAGGAGAAAGAAGCTTGTGGATGGTTGTAGGAAGCCATTGATTGCAGTTATTTATTTTAGAGGGTTTGCAACCAAAATATTAAGTTGAGGGTGCCAACTTTGCTTGTTGCATTTTTGGTGTTTTGTGTGAAGTTATGTCCAGTTTGCCTTATTTTTCTTTTTGTGTTGTTCCAATACACACAAATGAAATAAACATGTGTATAACAAAACATGTAATTGCAATATTTTTCTGGGAGAAATACTTGATTTTTTGGATCACTTTAAAGGGTGCCAACACTTTCTGATATAACTGTATAAATGCTCTAGATGAAAATTGGGCAGCATGATGGCTCAGTGGTCCACATTGTATCACTGCAGCACAGGGGTTCAGGGTTCAAATCCCACTGAAAACACATCTGCAGGGTTTTTGCATGAGGTTTCATCCCAAACTCTAAAGACATGCCGCTAGAGAATTTAGATTAAAAGCCCTGTAAATAAATAAAGATTTTCAGCTAATTTTTTTGATTACTTACCTGAGTAGCAGCAGGTTGACCAATCACTACCCTTCCTGGGCATTCATCGCTATGGTGGGACACTGTGACATTTGAGGCCCATTGATCTTGGAAGCCATTTGGAGTGTAGACACCACAATCTTTAATACTTGTCATCTTTTCAAAATCCTCACAGACGCCATCGCCATCATGGAAATAACATCTACTGGGTTCATCTGTATGACAAAGAAATATACAAGTAATGTAGATTTTAGAATGAATTACATTATCTTTACGAGGACCTGCCTGATCACCAGAGGTTGGGCAGCTAAAAGCTGCGGAGAGTGCAGATGAATGAGAGAACAAATCACGTCTGTAATATTGAGCCCCCAATGTGAGGCCTCGTTTACGCTAATGTTTTGCACGGCCCATGGTGAAGGTGCATATGTGTGTACATGTATCCTTGTGTGTTTGTTACGTGTGCTGTCCCTGTGCTATACGTGTGACATCTAGATAGCACAAAGACAGCAGGAGCTGGTATACTTACTTGTCTCCAGTGCTGCGGTCTCTATTTCTGCTGTTGCTTCCAGGTCTACAGTGAATATTCATGAGCATAATGAGTGAGCCTGGAAGCAACTGCAGAGACAGAAACAGTATAAAAATTTGGTATTTTTATGTCACCTATGTTTTCTCTAGTACATGCAACACAAATCACATCAGTGTTTGGTCTGTGTGACACTCGTGCCGCCGGCAGAAAATGGACATGTCACCGTGTGGAGAACACGGACACGTGCGTGCTCCACATGAACACATGGTCCATGTCAAAACACGGACATGTGCTCAAATCCATTGAGTTTCATGGGTCTACATGTGTCTGTGTCTTCGGTACGTGTGATAATGGATGTCACATGTACCGGAGTGATGTGTGAAGAAGGCCTTAGAGCTATTTTTAGAAACTCTCCACTTTGAATAATAAGACCCTCCATTAGAAGTACAAAACACAAGTGTGCAGATCAATTTGAATGTTAACATTTTCAACATAACTCTAAAGGCCGCTTTACATGCAACAACATGTAACAAGATGTCGTTGGGGTCACGGAATTCGTGACGCACATCCGGCCTCGTTAGCGACGTCGTTGCGTGTGAAACGCACGAACGACCGTTAACGATCAAAATTACTTACCTTATCGTTGATCGTTGACGCGTCGTTCTATTCCCAATTATCGTTGCTGTTGCAGGACGCAGGTTGTTCGTCGTTCCTGTGGCAGCACACATCGCTACGTGTGACACCGCAGGAACGAGGATCATCACCGTACCTGCGGCCGCTGGTAATGAGGAAGGAAGGAGGTGGGCGGGATGTTCGGCCCGCTCATCTCCGCCCCTCCGCTTCTATTAAGCGGCTGCTTAGTGACGTTGCTGTGACGCCGCACAAAGCGCCCCCTTAGAAAGGAGGCGGTTCGCCGGCCACAGCGACATCGCTAGGCAGGTAAGTATGTGTGACCATTCTTACTGATGTTGTGCGCCACGGACAGCGATTTTCCCATGACGCACAACCAACAGGGGCGAGTGCTTTCACCAGCGACATTACTAGCGATGTCACGGTGTGTAAAGTGGCCTTAAGGCTATGTGCGCACATTGCAGATTTGGTGCAGAAATTTTCTGCACCAAATCTGAACTTTCTGGCAGAGAAACGCACCAAAAAACACATACTTTTTTGTTGTGATTTTGTGCTACATGTTTTTCTTAATGAAGTCAATGGGTGGAAGGGTTAAAAACCGCAGGCAAATATGCACCAACAATTGACATGCCAACAAATATTTTCTGCAGCAAACCGGCAAGGAAAAAATAAGCAACATATGCACATCAATTCAGAAATCTCATTGATTTTGATGGCATAGCTGGTATAAACATACATACAGATTTGAGCCAAAATCTGCATAAAAAACACATAAAAACAAGTGTCAATCTTTCAAGTATAGTTTTTCTCTGTAAGATCCACTCCTGGTTTTGGCATACATACAGCGATGCAAAATACTGAAGTGCAAATAAGCCCTTAGGCCACCTTTACATGTCAGTGATTCCGGTACGTATGTTGCAGTTTTTATATGTACCAGAATCACGGACATACGCAAACCCATTATAATCAATGAGTCTGTGCACACATCAGTGATGTCTCACTGACTGCTTTTCCCACTGACTGCATTTCCGTGCAGCACACATGGGTGTTTGTATGTTCTGCCCGGTCCATTTTTCTCCCGCATCACTGATGTCACACGGAACACACAGTGATATGATCCATGCAATATGTACCAGAAAAAACATGTATATTTAAAAAAAAAAATAAAAAAAATAAAAGCTTTTTAAACTCACCTGTCTCCAGTGACGTTGTCTTCAGCTGCTGCTGTCTCCTGCTTCCAGGCTGGCTAATTATGCTCAGGCATATTCACTGCACAGCTGACCCAGAAGTAGCAGCAGCGGTGAGACAGCGGCGGCCGGACACAGCATTGCGGAGACTTCAGAACCACAGACAGCAGGATTGTGGATAGGTGAGTATAAAGGCCACTTTACACGCAACGACATCGCTAACGAGATGTCGTTGGGGTCACGAAATTCGTGACGCACATCCGGCCTCGTTAGCGACGTCGTTGCGTGTGAAACACAGGAACGACCGTTAACGATCAAAAATACTCACCATATCGTTGATCGTTGACACGTCGTTCTAATCTGAAATATTGTTGCTGCTGCAGGTACGATGTTGTTCGTTGTTCCTGCGGCAGCACACATCGCTATGTGTGACACCGCAGGAACGACGAACATCTCCTTACCTGCAGCCGCCGGCAATTAGGAAGGAAGGAAGGAGGGTGGGATGTTACGGCCGCTCATCTCCGCCCCTCAGCTTCTATTGGGCGGAGATGACGCCGCTGTGACGCCGCACAGACCGCCCCCTTAGAAAGGAGGTGGTTTACCGGCAACAGCGATGTCGCTCTGCAGGTAAGTATGTGTGACGGCTGTTAGCGATGTTGTGCGTCACGGGCAGAGATTTGCCCGTGACGCACAACCGACGGGGGCGGGTGCTTTCACCAGTGACATCGCTAGCGATGTCGCTGTGTGTAAAGTGCCCTCAAGTGTCTATTCTTACGTACACTTGTGCCAAAATCACGGCACACGGAGGGCCATACGCTCCTTTAACATGTCAGTGGTTCATGTGATTGCTAATCTTTGACGAATGTGCTTTTATTCTGTGGTTTCGCAAATGGTAAGAAGGTAGGACTAGTCTGGTGGGATGTCTCTTCCCCTGGACTAGTCCTGCCTTGGATTTTCTAATTAAGTATCCCCAGGTTTGATTGACATTCTGCATAATAGTAAACATATATTGTATCAAGGCTGTCAATCATGTCCATAGAAGCGTGAATAGATTATCCAAGAAGAGAGTAGTCCAGAGGACAAGTCCTACCTCATTACCATATTCAAAGCTGCAGTATATACTGTAAGTATATCCTTGAAAGACTGCAGCATTAGTAATCCATATCAAATGCCTTATCAGATTAAATACATCTGCAGGCATACCTCTAAAATAGCACTTGGGGACAGTCTGGAGACCTTATGGGTTTATTTTACCGCTTCTTGCCATCCAGCTAGGAGCTACATTATGTTTTCATGCCAGACATGAATTCCTTATATTAAAGAAGAATTCAAGAATGTTCATCTTTTACTCAATTTAAAAAAATGTATATAATGAAAATAGCAATATATATTTATTGGCAAGTGATTTATTGATGATTAATTCATCATACCTGTGACTCGGGCTTTCCGAATCATAGAGGTGCTTATGTGTTGCCTGGGAATTAGTCTTTTTATGCACTCTCAAATTTAAGAAATCTTGTCCCATTTTCAAACACCTTGTATAAATCCCTGAGCGCCCCTGATTCAGCAGCTCTTTTCGTTTTGCCCTGTACTACTCCATTGTAGAGATATTCACATTTGTTTCTCCTGAAGCACACTATGTGAAATCTCTGGTTTGTGGTCCACCTGGGTTTTTCTTCAGGTCTTTTCTGGTGGGTATGCATTTACATCCATACCTCATTCCTAGGTGCTGTCAGTCACGGCTCAGCAGCTGATCTAGCAATCTATCGTGTATCAGAGCCAGGAGCATAGTGATCGTGTGTACAGGGATCATGACTGTTACCAGGCCAGGGGGTAAAGGGGGAATGTTGAGCTGATCACCTGTTTCAGCTGCATGTGCATCCGAGGGTATGCATCCTGCTGAAATGCATTACTGCACAGTGTCCCATTGGGTCCCTGCACTGCCGATTAAGGATATGAATATTCACTGTTCCCCACACCCATAATCCTGTCCACCTCTTTGCACTGAAGTCAGTGCTAAAATGTAGACTGGAATATGCGCCTTGGGAGCAGTGAATATTCATGTTCTTTAATAGCAGCACAGTTGAACACCCAGCAGCCAGCTTCCTGCAGCGGCGGGTGGTCACGTGTGCTGTTATTAAACAATATGGATATTCACTGCTCCACACTCCCACCCACCTCTCAGCACCTGCTTCAGTGCTCAAACTTTGCCACAGAACCCATCTGTCATGGTTCTTATCTGTTGTGCTCTGCTTTCAGCAGAGCCGATGTTCTGCTTTGTATTTTCCACTGGTGGATGGGTGGTTCCCACCCTCGGTTCCTGCGCTGGTGTTGGCAGGGGCCTCTCTCCAGGCGCCTTGTTCCAGGTGATTGCTCTACTTCATTAGGAAGCAACCTCACCCGGAATGCCACTAGTAAAAGTTCCTGCCTGCAGTAAGTGGTCTGGATTCCGTATGTGCTTTGATCTTGTCCTCCTACCCCGGACCTCTTGGTACACCTCTGCTCCCGTGTCCATGACTATGACATTGTTCATTGGCTCCTGATCTTCGGCTTGTACCCTGACCTCGGCTTCGCTTCTCCCCAGTGGACCTTACATGACTTCCTGGCTTCTGACCTACGGCTTGTCCCCCGACCTCGCCTTCGCTTTCTCCTAGTGTACCTTACGTGACTTCCTTGCTTCTGACCTTCGGCTTGTGCTCTGACTTCGGTTCTACTTCATTCCTGTGTTCCATATATGACCCTCTGGCTCCTGACCTCTGCTTTTTTGACTTCCCTGTCACTAGTTGCATCTGGTGACACTTGTGGTAGTTCGTCACACCATAAGACATCAGACTTTAGTTACACCACTGCTCAGAGCTATAATTGGCACTATTTGGCAGGGAAGAGTGAAAGCATATTTCCCCAAAGAAGACTCTGAAGGAACAAAGCAAAGACTTCACAAACTGCGCTCCAAAAGAAACAATTGCGAATATCTCTGCAATAGAGCGACGCAAAGCAAAACGTGGAAAAAAATGAGGAATCAGGGGAACGTAGGGATTTTAACAAGCTATTTAGCTTAATTATTTTAATCAAGTCCTCTTTAACACTCACATCCACGCAGAGAACCTGACAAGGTTCAAGCCAAAAATATCAGAACTCCTGGCATAAAGAAGAAAACCTTAGTGTAAATAGAGCCAAATAGTCAACTGTTTGGATTAACCTCATATAAATAACTAATTAATTACTCCTTTGATTATTTTTTGCTACTAATAATAAATATGATTAACTTTGCCTAAGATTAAGATCTATTTTCCTTTACCTGTTACATAATAACAGCAAAACGTCAGTAAAAATAATTAACATTAGATATAAACTATAATAGCCAATATACAACAAAATAAAAAGTATAGTATAGCGCTTATCTAGAAAACATCCATTCATTTATATATATATTTTTCAAACTAACAAAATGGTTCAGTCTAAACTACAGTTTGATCTCTACAGAGGCTAATTTGTTCCTAATTTTGTCTAAGACCCCAATAAACATGCCTGCCAAGGTTTGTAAAGTGTTAGGGAGGATAACTACAGACAGAGATCATCCAAGTACTTGGCTTACCGCACTATGTTTTTGGGTTTCCTCTTTAGGAATAGATTAGTGTACTTAATATTCCTAGAACAGGATGCTTCAGGACAGCTCATGCAAAGAACAAAAAGGAATAGCAAAAATGTATATGTAGTCAGCTCTCACAAAAAAGGCTATATAATGGATAATATACCTAATACTATGATGACTAGTTCAGAACCGGTCCAGTCACCAGATTTGGCAACTATGCCACCACCACTGAGCTCTTATATACAGCATTCTAACATACTGTATATAAGAACCCAAACCGCTCTGCAGAACGTAAAAAACACCTTTCTTATACTCACCTTGGGGACGTTCCAGTCCGATGGGTGTTGATGGTCTCCGATCCGGCGCCTGTTCTTTGCCATCCTCCTTTTTCTGAGGCCCCTGTGCATGACGCTTCCTATGTCATTCAATCTGGCCGGCATTGCTGTTCTGTGCAGGTGCACTTCTCTTGCCTTGCTCAGGGATGATCAAAGTATTGGAGTGTGCATGCGCGTGTGGTCTTTAACTTTTCTTTGCGCCTGCAAATTACAGTACTTTGATCTCAGGGCAGATCAAAGTGCGCCTGTGTCAGCCTGCGTAGATGACGTAGATGTGTCATCTGCACTGGACTGGGTATAAGGAGGATGGCGATAGCAGCAGAGATGAGGCGCCAGACTGGAGAGCAGCAACACCCATTGGACCGGACCGCCCCTTAGGTGAGTATTATAAAATTTCATAATGAAATCCACCAATATTAATATTGGTGGATTTCCGGCTGAAGAAGTGAGATGACACTTCGAAATGCGTTGAATAAAACCACTTAAATTCAGTTTTTCTGGATTTATGTCAAATCTTCAGGAGCGCAGTAACAGTTCCTCATCAACTTTGTTCTTCATCTGCTTTGGCTTTGTTAGTGCTTTTTTCCCTCAGCTTTTATTTAAGGGGGCTTTACACGCAATGACATCGCTAACGTGATGTCGTTGGGTTCACGAAATTCGTGACGCACATCCGGCCTCGCTAGCAACGTTGTTGCGTGTGAAACGCACGAACGACTGCTAACGATAAAAATACTCACCCAATCGTTGATTGTTGACACGTCGTTCTAATCCCAAATAACGTTGCCTTTGCAGGACGCAGGTTGTTTGTCGTTTCTGAGGCAGCACACATCACTAGGTGTGACACCCCAGGAATGACGAACAACACCGTACCTGCGTCCTCCGGCAAAGAAGTGGGCATCACTTTCTTTCGGCTGCTCTCCGCCCCTATTGGATGGCTGCCGTGTAACGTTACTTTGACTCTGCACGAACCGCCCCCTTAGAAAGGAGGTAAGTCCGTGTGACGGGGACTAACAATATTGCACGCCACGGGCAGTGATTTGCCCGTGACGCACAAATGACGGGGGCGGGTGCGATCGACAGCGACATCGCTAGCGATGTGGCTGCGTGTAAAGTGCCCTTTAGTCTAAAGGTATGACAACATTTAAATTATGGAAATACCATTTCAAAATTGTCTTAAGTTGCTATAAAAAACTACAAGTTGACGCAAAAGTCAAATCCATGTGGGGGCATTAAGATCACAAAATGGCCTACACTTTGTCTAGCTAGTTTAGCCTAAAACCAGTTTTCCGCAATGTGTACTCCAGCCCAGATGCCAACATATCTAAAGGCCAACATCTGTATTTTTTGATTTTTAAGAAATGTTTTAAAAATTCAGTTTTTAACAACCCTTTAAATTAGAACATACATTCAGCCTCAAGTAATGAGTATAGGTTGAAGAATGTATCATAACCACAGAAGGTTCGAAAGAATGAACAAGCAACAGAAACCAGATATTGAGGATATCAACCAAGGTGAAGTGGGCATAATTCCATACAGAACACAAGACCTACATATGTGAGCCAGATATCACTCACAACTGATTGCCCCGGCATTGTGATGAAAACCAGTTCCTGTTATCTCTTATTAAATATGGACGTAACCAGAAGATATCAGTTGCAGTTTCAAAGTACCGTAAAGGCAGAGAAAAATACATTGTTGTTGGGCAGCGATTTTCATGCCGCCTGACTATCCATCCGCTAAACAAGAAAGGACAAATATGCGCAAACATTTTTTTAGGTATTTGAATTCTTAGAGCATACCTAACCCCAAAGAATAACACTTACATGTATCCAGATGGCAATTTGTGATATTGTTTTCATGCTAAGTTTTTGGCAGAATTATTTGGACAAGTTCTCAGCAAAGTCTTTATCTTTATTCAAAAAATGTTCTCTAGAGAATTACAGAATCCGAAATGTACCCCAGAGGAACTTTCTTCCAAAAGGGTCTTCTTAATCTGTTTCATCTCTACTGGTGCATACTTTACATTCCTACACAGCCCACCGGCATCATTTTCCCTCTCATGTACACAAACAACCATCTACGACGGACTCTTTATTATATTACTGGCAAGTTTTCTGAAACTCAATATTACATATCCTTTGTAGACTTGTGTTTACACAAGTTCTCGCTAGAATCCCACGATAAAGATGTGATACACGAATGTTACATTCTGTGTTTCATTTTTCTATTATGTTTAAAAAAATATATATTTTTTTACAGGTTTAAGTGTTGATGAATCTTTCTAATATAAACAAGTATATTGAGAGAAACGCGAGAAAAGAGCAGTTCAAAATGGTCTTCTAGAGCATGACTTGTCCAAGCCATAATTCTTAGCTGGATCTAAGTGGCTCCAAGGTTCTTTCCCTTCAACTACAATACAGCGATATGTATTTCTCTGCGGGGACCTTAGGTTGCATCTGTATAGTAGCTGCCTACCACTGGGGAAATCGTGGGAATAACCAAAAAGGATACCAGAAAAGCAATAAATGGGACTCAATGGAAATAGATTTATAGTGAGGGATCGTTGAGTAAAGGGTGCTTTACACATTGCGACATCGCTAGCAATCACGTTAGCAAGTGACACGCCAGATCGCAGATAAGATTTGCCGAGATCGCACATAGGTCATTTTTTTTTTTTAGCGCCGGACACATGTGCGATCTCGGCAAATCGAATGTGTGATCTGGCGTGTTACATCGCTAACGAGATCGCTAGCGTGTAAAGCACTCTTAAGAGCTTCGATCAGGCATTATAAGAGAAAAGATTTTTATGATACAGCTCAACCATGCTTGATGCATATTTGCCATCCATTCTGTAGGTGATTCACACTCCGGTGCACAGATCATGCTCATCAGACTATATGCTGCATTTCGAAAAGTCATAGCAATTAACAGACTAGTCAGAAGTCCAGAGTAATTATCATTTAACACGAGAACTACTGGACTCGTGACACCTATATAGAAATACATGGTGCAAAGTAGTCAAAATGACTACCTCAGTAGTTCTAGTGTTAAAGGGAACCAATCACCAGGATTTTCGTATATAACCTAAAGCCAGTGCTATACTGGCACTATCAGGCTGATTCTATACATATCTGTAGTGGTCAGCTCGGATGTTTAGGTTTTGAAATCCAAGAAAGTGAAGTTTATAAAATGAGCAGCTTCTTGAGTGACAGTTGCACTGGAGCAGATAATATATTCATAGTTATCCCCTCCCCCTGTTAGAATTAGCATAAGCATTATACAAACAACTCACTTTGTTTAGCAGGACCTGTGGTGAGGTCATACCCATGTGACCTTGTATCCAGCTTTGGAGGCTGAGGCTCCGCCCCTTCTGGTCACATGGGTATGACCTCCCACAGGTCCTGCTAAACAAAGTGAGTCATTTGTATAATGCTTATGCTAATTCTAACAGAGGGAGGGGATAACTAGATGATAGCTCCAGGAGGCCTGCTGATCCAGCTGTGTGTGGTGATTTCCAGGGTACCACACCACCCATAGGCTCAGGGACACAGCCTCATATATAGGACCCGGGAGAGGGCACCAAGAAGTAACCTACCCCACAAGGGACCACGAGGCCTGTCATACTGGGCCCGGAAAGACAAAGGAGCGGAGCGCCGCAGGTTACCAACAGCTGCAGGCAAGGGGACCATCAGCTCTGCATGTGCCCGGAGAGCTCAACAGGGTCTCAAGTCAGCATCGGGACAAAGGAAAGTCGGTTGACCAGCCGTACCAAACTGCACTTGCAATATCCAGTGAGTAAATACCGGTTAATCTGCAAGAACTGTGTCGTGTCTATTACTGGCGCACCACAAGGCGCAGCACACCTACAAGGGACTTAAGCCCCTTGTTACGAACCGGCGTCTCCATAGCCGCAAGCAGCCTGCTGCGGTTCCTGTTGCGCCCAGGTGCCGATTTACCCCAGCCAGAGTCTAAGCCCGGTGTTTTGCCTAGTGAGCATGCTCAGCCTGATTGTGTCATTTCTGAGACTAAGTCCTCGGTTCAGGCTACTGAGCATGCTCCCACAATTAACCCTAACAGTCTCTTTGCACAGGTACTTGGACTTCGTGCTGTGTCTAAGTTCTGGGATGTTCCTACTGAGCATGCTCAGGCAGATAGTCTGATTTCTGAGTCTGTTGTTCAGGCTACTGAGCATGCTCAGGCACTTAGTGCATCAGAGGCTAGCTCCGGTAAGAACCTCACTGAGCATGTCCGTGAAGTGGCAGGCCCTGATAGAGCAGAGGGTGTCAGGTGTCCTGATGACGTGACCACTCCTGACTGGCTCGCAGAGGCCCGCCCCTATGATCCGGCACCTCACCATTGGTCGTCAGAAGACGACAGGGGAAGTGTGGCGTGGCTACCATGAGGTCATCATTGACGTGGCGGTTCCGGATAGGCCCCTGGTGATGTCGCTGATGATGTGGCACTCTGCTATTGGACCTTGGTGGTTCCACCCTGGGTTTGGGGCGGATCTAAGTTATAAAAGGGGTTGGAGAAAACATGGAGGTGCGCAGTTTTTACTCATATTCACTTAGAATTCATGGTGGCATAAGCCTTGTTGGAAGCGGTAGGTAGAGCTAGGCGAACGGTGCCTGTCACGCCAAGATTCGTGGCTCAGCACATGAGGGTCGGGCGCCGTGCTTCCTTGCTACCGTTCCTGTTGTGCTATAGCAGTCCAGTGGCGTTAACTGGGCTGTGGCTTCTGCGTCACCTGTCCAATTGTGCCTCCTACACACACGGACAGCATACCTGTTGTGCCACCTGTCCGTTTGTGCCTCCTACACGCATGGACAGCATACCCCAGGTGTTCCAGGATTGGGTGTGTGAACCTATTATCCTCCTTTGCTTCCCAGTCTACGCTACTGGTGTGATCCCTTGGCCTGACGTGTCCTCTACACACGTGGCCGTTCGAGTAGTGACCAGAAACGCTAATCGAAGGACCGCTCGGCCTGTCGTGTCTGACACACGTGGCCGACAGGGCGCTGTCGCAGCGGTCTTCTCGGTCAATGCTACCTGGTCACCATCCGGTCTGACGTGTTTCCTGCACACGTGGTCGGGGTTGCGGCAATTCCACCGACACACTAACTGGGTTATCGTCCAGTCTGACATGTCACTACACATGTGACCGGTTCCCTGGGTTATCTCAGAGCCATCCAGCTCTATAGTCTCCGCCTAACCCACAGGGTGCCAGCAGCTCCATTACCATCTGGAGCACGGTGGGCCCCGACTGGCGATTGGGATATATACCTCCTGGTCCTAATCTGCCAGTTCCCCCGTAACACCCCTACTGGAGGAGGGCGCAAACACACTTGCTGCTATACCATCTGTCCCTAGAACCACAGCAGCGGCGGGACATCTTATTACCGCAACCCGCTAGTGGCGTCACGAGTGACATACAAAATAACCATGGTACCGAGCGCCCCCCAGGTCATGGAACCAGGCACGGGCACCTGTGACGGTGATCACCGTTATCCACCGCTTGGAACCGAGTATCCCAAGGGCCTGGGACGTGGCCGCTCTCTACACTTACATTAAATGGAACCTGTCAACAGATTTGGTGACTATAAGCTGCAGTCACCACCAGTGGGCTGTTATATAATTACGCACTACAATACTTTGATCTGCCCTAGTCAGGGGAGATCAAAGAGCGCCTATGCAGGACCTCATTGCCGACTAGTGTAGATGACATAGAACGCGTCATCCACACTAGCTTCACAAGAAGGAGGACAAAGATGGCGAAAAGAGGAGGCGCCGGATCCGGAGAACAGAGACACCCATCTGACCAGTCTGCTCTGGACCAACCATTAGGTGAGTATTATAAAGTAATTTTTACGCTCTACACAACGGCCTGGTCTCTTATGTACAGCATGTTAGAATGCTGTATATAAAAGCCCTCCTTCATACTGGAAAAGCATTATTTGTCACCAAATTTCTCATTTATGGTTGGAAGAAGTTGCTCTAGGAGAATAATTAGATATCATTTTTGTCATTCCAGTGATCTTATGGAAAATTGTGAGCGATCCCACTACCTTGGATGAAAATGAACCTCACACCTAAATGGTCTCTGGATGCTTTACTGGTGGCATGACACAGGACTCATGGCAGTGTTCACTTTTTCTTCTCTGGACAATCATTCTTTCAGATGTCCAAAACAGCCTGAATGGGGCTTGACTAGAGAAAATAACTTGACTTGTGTCCTTTGAAGTCTGTTTGTACTTCCTGTAGTTATTTTCAGTATTCAATGGCTATAATAAGATGCGCCAAGGATCTCATGGGAAGCAGTGAAGAGCGGAGAGATCAAATAGATGCGTGATAAGGTAAGTATAAGTATAAGTATTTTTTTTTTTTTTTTTAAGATTTTGATGGCCAGCCTTGCCAACATCTTGAGGAACCACGCAGAAGCAAATTACAAAAAATTTACACTTCGGTGAAATTGATTTTTGTATTATCCACATAGGATTCAATTCCTCTTGAATATATTTGTTCTTTAACGCTAGCATATCCTCAGATATGGATTGTAGTTTCTCAGGTCCTTTAGATCCTTTGGCTGGTGGGGCAGAGACACTGAGAACTTGGTGAAGATCCACAGAAAGAAGCCACAGTGTGTAGGATCTGTCCATCCTGAATGTCCATATTACTTTTTTATTAAAGATTTAATAAAGACTTTTCTGGGAAATTTGTTAATCTGGTGCTTGATCAATTGCCAAGACTCAAAAAAACCCCAGAAAGTGGACAGGTAGTCCAAGCATTGAATCAATGAAGGTCAATATGTGATGCTAGTTTGATTGTTAGACATATTGGGTTATACTTTTTAAATTTATCTTTATGTCGGATTGACTCAAAATGCATCAGAAAGTTAGTATTCAGGTGTTATTCAGGGTGATGTTGAAGAGAAAAGCAGGATCAGAGTTCAAACAGCACCAGTAAAATACAGTAGCTAGTGCAGGTAAGAAGCTTTAGAAATTTAAATAGGGAGCTAAAATCACAGATTGGTGCCCAAAACTATTTCTTCACTGGTCTGTTGACCAGTTCCTTTGAGCTCCTTATTTACCTATTACATTAGACTAGACACATGTGGACCACAATTGCTGCAGAGCAGCCAAGAAGACCAGTTGGGTCATCGAAGAAGGTTGGTTGGGTCATGCCAGGCAGAGAAGATCGGCACTGGTGCAGGGCAAAGATGTTTTGTGACAAGTTACAATGCACGTTGCTTTTAAAGGCTGTGTGTAGATTTTTACTGCTCTATACACTACAAACACACTCAGTATACGGTTATCACATGTATATGGACAGGGTCAGGATCAGAGATCTCTATTACCATCTGAGACCATGCAAATTTAAACATTGCTTTTTTCCTTTGGGTATTTTAGGTTTAATCTCTTCCTTGGTGCAACAGCAGATTGCTCAGCTGTCTTCAGATGAGCACTTCTGGGCTGTATTTAATCCCTTTGCTTCTTGGAGAGGTTGCTGGTTATTCAACTCAGTTTGGAGCTAGCCCAGGAGCAGAAAGGATAGGCTTGTTGCTGTCTGCTGTGCTTTCTCGATTGTTGTTTGTTTTTGTTATTACCTCCTTTCCCCTTGTTAGCCCTACCATAATAATTTTGGTTGTTCCCTGGAGTAGGTATTAGGTGTGCATGAGGTTTTATTTTACTCCTGTCTGTTTTTCATATTTGGTGGGGTTTTTCGGATTTCTGTCCTGATCAGTGGGTCTGGGTGGTGGGGACTTTGTCATCAGGGCCAGGACAGGAGGCAGGCCCAGGTCGGGAGCCCAGACTTCCCTACCTTTAAGGGTACCTCTGGGTGTGAGGATGAGCTCAGGGACCCCAGTCTTAGGGTCTGCATAGGGATTCTTATGTTCCCTGGCCATCCATTACATACCCGTCTCTGACAATGGTCTGATGCTGTAGTCATGTGTTACTCTTCTCCTTCATCCAACTTTTCTTGATAATATACAAATCGCAATCAATTTCAAAAGTGGATGTAGAAAACAAACCTTTTGCCAATATAAAGAACATTACTCCATATTGATCACCAGGCATGAGATACTATTTACTGATTATGACTATTACATTAATTTCATTTCATCCATTTACCTACCCTTAGCATCAATTCTTATAATTACTATGCAATGTTTTACCGCTAGTTTATTTAAGTGGAATTAAAATACAGATGATCAATCTCAGTTCTTTTATTTCCTCTTCCTTAGCGTTGTGTTCTCGAAAGGCCAGGGCAGCCTGACTGAGTCAATATACTTCTTCTTGGATAGTTTGTAGCAGCATTATCTGATTAAAGTAGGATTGAGAGAAAACACAAAAGGTCCTAATTAATTTACAGTCACTAAGGTCTGTAAACTATCCACAGAATACAGCCAAGGCCTAAGACGAAATGTACCTGTCAACAATAGAGACAGAAAATGATGGGGAGAGGTAATAGTGGGGGAGACCGCGCTGTGTGACTCTTAACTCAACCATCGTCTGATTCCGAGTTGATGACTTTAACAAAATTATATAAACTGATCTCTATATATTTTTGATCAATTGAGTAGTTTGTGCTCATGTGATCTCTTTCCTTGGACGTATATTTTAGGTTTGCCTATCAAGCCTTTATACTAGACATGAGCAAGAGTTGGTCATCATTTTGACACTCTTCATCCACACAACGTCTTTGTAAGGCTGTGCTCCACAAACCACCTGAAAAAGCACTCAGAAAACACTTAAAAACATTGAACGTATTTATTTATATGTAAAAATCACTTGCTCTTTGTATGTTAGACGTTTGAGCATCTTTTAACCACTTCAGGTGTAATACTATTGTATGTTTTGAGGATTTCGATAGCGTTAGGGCAATGACAGCCAGAGACGAGTTTGTGGTACAAGATGTTTATGATATGTAACCACGGTAGATACACAACGGAACAAACACAGCAGAACAAACACAGCAGAACAAACACACGAAATACCTTCCCGAAACGGAGCGGAGGGAATTCCCGGGGCCACGCACCGGACTCCCCCAGGGAGACCACCAGAGCAAACCCCTATACAGGGACTGTCCGGCAATCAACCCCGGAAGGCCTAAATGCGCCGCAGCCGGGACACAAGGGGCAAGCGGTAAAGTCCAGAAGTGTCCGTACGGGATGAAAGTCCAGAATGGTTACGAACCGGAAGAAACCGGGCAGACGTGCTGACCAAAGACGGCAGACGGAGTCCGGGCACAGTTTGAAGAAACCGGGTGTGGTCCAGAGTCGGTCGGTAGATTTTCAGGAGGATCCAAGTAGCAGCAGCAGTAAAGCAGGAGCACACAGCAAGCAGTATACTCAGGCACTGGACTAGGCTTAGAGGCGGCCTTTTAAGCAGCTGGACAGGAAGTAGGGCAACAGAACATAAAACTCCATGTTAACCGAGGGCAAGCTTTTTCAAAAGAGGACTGGAAAACCCGGAAACCTGACATCAGGTTTCCAAAGACGCCGATCGGTTAAAAGATGTGACCTGATCATTCTTCAGGCATCTTATACTCTAATATTGTGCGATACAAGTCAATATAAAGACTAGGTAGACCTGGTATACCCCCCCCCTCCCGGTAAACCCATGCAGTGTCGGACTGGCTACCGGAGAAACTGCCAGTAATACCAGGTCTGGCTGCGGTTACCTGCATCGAGTTCAGCCCGGCCTGTCCGCAGATGTCATGAACTGAACCGCAATCAGCAGGGAATTAGTCAGCGCTCGCAATTAGGTCCTGCAAACCCTGAGCTCAGTCCAGGCTCAGGTGAGAGCTCCGGAGATCAATGCAGGTAACCGTGGCCATACCTGGTATTACTGGCGTTTTTTCCGGTAGCTAGTCCAACATTGAACCCATGGTATCTTCTTCAGTTTTCTGACAGTGCCTTTATTTCAAGAACTGTTACTAGTGATGAGCGAGTACTAAAAAGCTCGGGTGCTCGAAGCTCGGGCCGAGCCTCCCAAGATACTCGTGTACTCGGCCCGAGCACCGAGCCCAATGTTATCCTATGGGAGACCCGAGTATTTTTGTGAAATGACCCCCCGGCAGCATGGAGAAACCCTAAAAATGTCACAAAAGTCTCAGAAGAGTGCTCAAATGACATGGCATCAGCATGGGGAAGACCCCTTGAAGCATTTATCACTCAAAAGTCACAGCTGTGAACAATTTTGTCCGAGTTTTACGCCATTTTTACGGACTCACCAGAAAACCTTCCAAAATGACACCAAAATGAATTTTCATGGCGGAAATGTTAAGGGCACATACCCAATAGTGAGATAGAGCTGGTGTATGTTACTTTTTGAGATTAATACATGAAAGATTTTACATGAAAACCTTGTGTGGCACTCCGATGTCCAAAACGCACGTTTTGTGCTTTTTACTAGCGATGTCGGTCATTTTTTTTTTTTTTATTCTATCTCCCTCAGTCCGTCGGTCTGTCTCTCTCTGTCTTGTCTGTCCCCCTCTCACAGTCTGTCGGTCAGTTCCCCCCCCTCTCTCTTACTTACCGTTCCCCGATCACTGCCGCGGCGCTGCACAGCTGTTCAAACTCCGGTGGCTTTTCCTCTTTTGAAAAAGCCGGCCGCTCATTAATCAATCTCCTATTCCCTGCTGTCCTGCTTTTCGGCGCCTATGATTGGTTGCAGTGAGACACGCCCCCACGCTGAGTGACAGGTGTCACACTGCACCCAATCACAGCAGCCGGTGGGCGTGTCTATACTGTGCAGTGAAATAAATAATTAAATAATTAAAAAAAACGGCATGCGGTCCCCCCAATTTTAATACCAGCCAGATAAAGCCATACGGCTGAAGGCTGGTATTCTCAGGATGGGGAGCTCCACGTTATGGGGAGCCCCCCACCCTAACAATATCAGTCAGCAGCCGCCCAGAATTGCCGCATACATTAGATGCGACAGTTCTGGGGCTGTACCCGGCTCTTCCCGATTTACCCTGGTGCGTTGGCAAATTGGGGTAATAAGGAGTTAATGGCAGCCCATAGCTGCCACTAAATCCTAGATTAATCATGTCAGGCGTCTCCCCGAGATTCCTTCCATGATTAATCTGTAAATTACAGTTAAAAAACACACACACACGAAAAATCCTTTATTAGAAATAAAAAACACTAACAAAGTCCCTCATTACCAATTTATTAACCCCGACAAACCCTCCATGTCCGGCGTACTCCACAGTCCTCCAGCGTCGCGTCCAGCTCTGCTGCATGGAAGTGACAGGAGCTGCAGAAGACACCGCCGCTCCGGTCACCTCCACGCAGCTAATGAGATGAGTAGCGCGATCAGCTGAGCTGTCACTGAGGTTACCTGGATCCAGCGGTGGATGCAGCGGTGGCCGCGGGTAACCTCAGTGACAGCTCAGCTGATCGCGCTACTCACCGCCGCTCCAGTCAGCTCCATGCACCAACTGAGGTGAGTAGAGCGATCAGCTGCTGTCACTGAGGTTAATCGCGGCACCGCTGGATCCAGCGGTGGCCGGGAGTTACCTGACTGACAGCAGCTGATCGCGCTATTCCCTTCATTAGCTGCGTGGAGGTGACCGGCGGCTTTTACTATTTTGAAAAAGCCGGCCGCTCATTAAACAATCTCCTATTCCCTGCTTTCCCCGCCCACCGGTGCCTATGATTGGTTGCAGTGAGACACGCCCCCACGCTGAGTGACAGGTGTCACACTGCACCCAATCACAGCAGCCGGTGGGCGTGTCTATACTGTGCAGTAAAATAAATTAATAAATAATTAAAAAAAAACGGCGTGCGGTCCCCCCCATTTTAATGCCAGCCAGATAAAGCCATACGGCTGAAGGCTGGTATTCTCAGGATGGGGAGCTCCACGTTATGGGGAGCCCCCCAGCCTAACAATATCAGTCAGCAGCCGCCCAGAATTGCCGCATACATTATATGCGACAGTTCTGGGGCTGTACCCGGCTCTTCCCGATTTGCCCTGGTGCTTTGGCAAATCGGGGTAATAAGGAGTTAATGGCAGCCCATAGCTGCCACTAAATCCTAGATTAATCATGTCAGGCGTCTATGAGACACCCTCCATGATTAATCTGTAAGTTACAGTAAATAAACACACACACCCGAAAAAATCCTTTATTAGAAATAAAAAACACACACACATTCCCTGGTTCACCACTTTAATCAGCCCCAAAAAGCCCTCCATGTCCGGCGTCATCCAGGATGTTCCAGCGTCGCATCCAGCGCTGCTGCATGGAGGTGACAGGAGCTGCAGAAGACACCGCCGCTCCGGTCACTTCCACGCAGCAAATGAGGTGAGTAGCGCGATCAGCTGAGCTGTCACTGAGGTTACCCGCCGTCACTGGATCCAGTGACAGCGGGTAACCTCAGTGACAGCTCAGCTGATCGCACGGCTGTCTTCATTAGCTGCGTGGAGGTGACCGGAGCGGCGGTGTCTTCTGCAGCTCCTGTCACTTCCATGCAGCAGAGCTGGACGCGACGCCGGAGTCCGTGGAGTACGCCGGACATGGAGGGTTTGTCGGGGTTAATAAATTGGTAATGAGGGACTTTGTTAGTGTTTTTTATTTCTAATAAAGGATTTTTCGGGTGTGTGTGTTTTTTAACTGTAATTTACAGATTAATCATGGAAGGAATCTCGGGGAGACGCCTGACATGATTAATCTAGGATTTAGTGGCAGCTATGGGCTGCCATTAACTCCTTATTACCCCGATTTGCCAACGCACCAGGGTAAATCGGGAAGAGCCGGGTACAGTCCCAGAACTGTCGCATATAATGTATGCGGCAATTCTGGGCAGCTGTTGGCTGATATTGTTAGGGTGGGGGGCTCCCCATAACGTGGAGCTCCCCATCCTGAGAATACCAGCCTTCAGCCGTATGGCTTTATCTGGCTGGTTTTAAAAATGGGGGGAACCGCACGCCGTTTTTTTTAATTATTTAATAAATAATTAAAATTAATAATTAAAATTAATAAATAATTAAAAAAAACGGCGTGCGGTTCCCCCCATTTTTAAAACCAGCCAGATAAAGCCATACGGCTGAAGGCTGGTATTCTCAGGATGGGGAGCTCCACGTTATGGGGAGCCCCCCACCCTAACAATATCAGCCAACAGCCGCCCAGAATTGCCGCATACATTATATGCGACAGTTCTGGGACTGTACCCGGCTCTTCCCGATTTGCCCTGGTGCGTTGGCAAATCGGGGTAATAAGGAGTTATTGGCAGCCCATAGCTGCCAATAAGTCCTAGATTAATCATGTCAGGCGTCTATGAGACACCCTCCATGATTAATCTGTAAGTTACAGTAAATAAACACACACACACCAGAAAAAATCCTTTATTAGAAATAAAAACACACACATATACCCTGGTTCACCACTTTAATCAGCCCGAAAAAGCCCTCCATGTCCGGCGTAATCCAGGATGATCCAGCGTCGCATCCAGCGCTGCTGCATGGAGGTGACCGGAGCCGCAGCACACACAGCCGCTCCGGTCACCTCCACACAGCAAATGAACACAGCCGCGCGATCAGCTGCTGTCACTGAGGTTACCCGCGGCCACCGGTGGATGCAGCGGTGGCCGCGGGTAACCTCAGTGACAGCAGCTGATCGCGCGGCTGTGTTCATTTGCTGTGTGGAGGTGACCGGAGCGGCTGTGTCTGCTGCGGCTCCGGTCACCTCCATGCAGCAGCGCTGGATGCGACGCTGGATCATCCTGGATTACGCCGGACAAGGAGGGCTTTTTCGGGCTGATTAAAGTGGTGAACCAGGGTATATGTGTGTGTTTTTTATTTCTAATAAAGGATTTTTTCTGGTGTGTGTGTTTATTTACTGTAACTTACAGATTAATCATGGAAGGTGTCTCATAGACGCATGACATGATTAATCTAGGACTTATTGGCAGCTATGGGCTGCCAATAACTCCTTATTACCCCGATTTGCCAACGCACCAGGGTAAATCGGGAAGAGCCGGGTACAGTCCCAGAACTGTCGCATATAATGTATGCGGCAATTCTGGCCAGCTGCTGACTGATATTGTTAGGGTGGGGGGCTCCCCATAACGTGGGGCTCCCCATCCTGAGAATACCAGCCTTCAGCTGTATGGCTTTATCTGGCTGGTATTAAAATTGGGGGGAACCGCACGCCGTTTTTTTAATTATTTATTTATTTATTTTACTGCACAGTATAGACACGCCCACCGGCTGCTGTGATTGGGTGCAGTGTGACACCTGTCACTCAGCGTGGGGGCGTGTCTCACTGCAACCAATCATAGGCGCCTGTGGGCGTGGAAAGCAGGGAATATGAGATGGCTGTGTACAGAGCACAGCGCGCCGGCCGGTATAAAGGCTCGGTCACGCTGTGCAGGCCGGCCAATCACTGCAATTCCACAACTAACAGGGCTGTGGCATTGCAGTGGTCTGCCAGCCAATCCCTGCATGAGGGCTGGCTCTCAAAAGAGCGCCAACATGCAGGGATGAAGACCACGAGTAAAGCACGAGTATTGCAAAATTACTCGGTACCCGCCGAGCAGCCCGAGTACAGTGATACTCGTGCGAGTACCGAGTAGTTACAAGCATGCTCGCTCATCACTAACTGTTACCCGTTTTTTATTTTTGAATGGAGTAAAACATTAAAAAAGTCCTCAGGAAAAATGCTAAAAAAAAACATTCTCAAGGTTTACATATGCCAGAGAAAAAAATGGTTTTCTGAAACGTCTCCAACATAAAAAAATGGTCATTCTTAGCTGCCTCAAAAAGATGTGTGAACGTATTCTAAACGGAACACTGTCTTTTGTTAAGAATAACAACCAATCACATCACAGCTTTTATTTTTCCAAAGCTGATTGGTTTCAATGGGGGAGCAAAGACAGTATTTTTTTCTTTTTGAGTTTTGGTGCTTTAATTTTTTTTTAAATTCCTTTTTTTCTGCTTTTCTTCCTCCAATGAGAAGTGTTTATGCCATTCATTTTTAGTGAACTTAATGGGTATCTGTCAACAGGTTTTTGCTACGTCATCAGAGAGCTGCATGATGTAGAGAAAGAGATCCTGAATCCAATGATGTGTCACTTAAATTACTGGCTGCAGCCTGTCTGACACAATCAGAAATTTTAGATTTAGCCATGTAGCAGAGCTTTGAGATCTGCTCTTACCCACACCAGGCTCTCTGTAGAGATTGTACAGTGACAGTGAGGTGTCAATCAGAGGAGTGGTTGTGCTGGATTGTCATAGGTGTGACATTGTAGTCCAAGCAATGAGAAGTTCTGCTGCTTAAACAAACAAAACAAATAAACAACAGACCGGACCTTGACAAGACAAGCGTCACTGAATTCTATGTTTTAACCCTTGCAGCATGCTGTCTTCAGATTACATAGAAAAAATCTGCTGACGGATTCTCTTAAACATTTTGACCACAGAGCCTTTGAACCAAGGAACTAGACTTGTATCAATGGTTCTGTGACACCACTGAAAAAGCCTAAGATAGAAACAAAATGAGCATATACCCTGCAGTAAGTATGTAAATAGTTAATTAGTAAACACTGTTTTTGATTACAAAAAAAAGTGTAAAAGCCATCCAACTGCAGGAAGATGTACCCCAAATCTGTGACGTCTGCCCGGGATCATAGATTCAGGATGGCTGTCACGGACAGACTAGAGGCTAGCTGCTCACTCAGCAGGATCCTGAGGACCCTGAAACCCTTTAACCCCTGTACAGGGATTTGGAATTATTATAGGGCCCCAGAGATCGCTGCCCATAGAAGAGTGGTCGTCGGGCAGGGTCAAACTAGGAGATATGGAAAAGGGACAAAATCGGCAGGCAAGAAAGTGGTCAGGAAATCAGGCTAAGGTCAAACCAGGAGCTACAGAAAAGGGACAAAATTGGCAGGCAAGAAAGTGGTTAGGTAATCAGGCTAAGGTCAAACTGGAGATGGCAGCAAAGTACAAAAAGGCAGGCAGGAGAGTAGTCAGAGAACAGGCAGTGGTCAAAACACAGGGTTAAATATACAGAACAGGGCGTGAACCAGAGAACCAGCAGTAATACCACAAGACTATATCTGGTGGCGACTAGCAGACTGGGGGGAGGAATAAGAAGCATGTGGTAGCTTTCCATTTGCCGTGGCTGAAAGGTGGTAGCTACAGCTGGAAGGCACATGCCACCACAGCCAGCCAGTGGTACTGCAGATCCTAGTGAAACCAAACTTAGTGGATGGATGGAGCCTGCACCCCCCAGAGCCACTGGTACTGGCTCCTCAACCATCACCAGCACTGCCCACGGCGGGAATAAGACGGCGCCTGGTGATTGAAGCAGAAGTCGCAGGAGCGGACTATGGTAGTGAAGTCACAAAATTATGCTCCGGCTCATTTTTCTGGATGTGCTGTAGTTTCTTGGACTTTGTACAATCATGAGATTGCCTCCCCCCCTTTGAGATAGGCATTTGATTTATATAATTTCCCATGGAAAGGTGTCCAAACAGTCTCTAAGGATATTTTTTTAGTCAAAAACAGTTATTATATACTGAGCAAAAATATATCAACTAAATCTTGTGTATCCTACTGTATTGTGGGCACATATGCAGTGCCTTGTGAAAGTATTCATCCCCTTTGAATTTTTCAACCTTCTCTCCCATTTCAGGCTGCAAAGATTAAGATAAAAAAATTAAATTTATGGTGAAGAATCAACAACAAATGGGACACAATTATGAAGTTGAATGAAATTTATTTATTAAACTTTTCTAAAAAATAATAAACTGAAAATTGGGGCGTGCAATATTATTCGGCCCCATTAAGTTAATACTTTGTAGTGCCACCTTTTGCTGCGATTACAGCTGCAAGTCGCTTGGGGTATGTGTCTATCAGTTTTGCACATCGAGAGACTGAAATTCTTGCCCATTTTTCCTTTGCAAACAGCTGGAGCTAAGTGAGGTTGGATGGAGAGTGTTTGTGAACAGCAGTTTTCAGCTCTTTCCATAGATTTTCAATTGGATTCAGGTCTGGACTTTGACTTGGCCATTCTAACACCTGGATACGTTTATTTGTGAACCATTCCATTGTAGATTTTGCTTTATGTTTGGGATCATTGTCTTGTTGAAAGACAAATCTCTGTCCCAGTCTCAGGTCTTTTACAGACTCCAACAGGTTTTCTTCAAGAATAGTCCTGTATTTGGTTCCATCCATCTTCCCATCAATTTTAACCATCTTCCCTGTCCCTGCTGAAGAAAAGCAGGCCCAAACCATGATGCTGTCACCACCATGTTTGACAGTGGGGATGGTGTGTTTAGAGTGATGAGCTGTGTTGCTTTAACGCCAAACATATCGTTTGGCATTGTGCCCAAAAAGTTTGATTTTGGTTTCATCTGACCAGAGCACCTTCTTCCACATGTTTGATGTCTCCCAGGTGGCTTGTGGCAAACTTTAAATGACACTTTTTATGGATATCTTTGAGAAATGGCTTTCTCCCTGCCACTCTTCCATGAAGGCCAGATTTGTGCAGTGTACGACTGATTGTTGTCCTATGGATAGACTCTTCCACCTCAGCTGTAGATCTCTGCAGTTCATCCAGAGTGATCATGGGCCTCTTGGCTGCATCTCTGATCAGTCTTCTCCTTGTATGACATGAAATTTTTGAGGGACGGCCGGGTCTTGGTAGATTTGCAGTGGTATGATACTCCTTCCATTTCAATATGATCGCTTGCACAGTGCTTCTTGGGATGTTTAAAGTTGTGGAAATCTTTTTGTAACTAAATCAAGCTTTAAATTTCTCCACAACAGTATCACGGACCTGCCTGTTGTGTTCCTTGGTCTTCATGATGCTATCTGTCCTTTAAACAGAACACTGAGCTATCACAGAGCAGGTGCATTTATACGGAGACTTGATTACAGACAGGTGGCTTATATTTATCATCATCAGTCATTTAGGACAACATTGGGTCATTCAGAGATCCTCAATGAACTTCTAGAGTGAGTTTGCTGCACTGAAAGTAAAGGGGACGAATAATATTGCACGCCCCAATTTTCAGTTTATTATTTTTTTAAAAAAAGTTTAAAATAATCCATAAATTTTGTTCATCTTCACAATTGTGTCCCATTTGTTGTTGATTCGTCACCATAACATTAACATTTTTATCTTTATGTTTGAAGCCTGAAATGTGGGAAAAGGTTGAAAAATTCAAGGGGGACAAATACTTTCGCAAGGCACTGTATGTGCAGCTAAAGCGGGCTTTACACACTACGATATATCAAACGATATGTTGTCGGGGTCACGTCATTAGTGACGCACATCCGGCCTCGTTTGACATATCGTAGCATGTAACACAAATGAACGACTGTGAACGAGAAAAAATACTCACCTTATCATTGCTCGTTGACACGTCGCTCATTTTCAAAAAATCGAACGTCCTTCTGTGCTCCAGTTGTTCATCGTTCCCGAGGCAGCACACGTCGCTCCGTGTGACACCCCAGGAACGATGAACTGCAGCTTACCTGTCTCCCGCCGGCAATGCGGAAGGAAGGAGGTGGGCGGGAGGTTTACGTCCCGCTCATCTCCGCCCCTCCGCTTCTATTGGCCGGCCGCTGTGTGACGTCGCTGTGACGCCGAACGTCCCTCCCCCTTCAGGAAGAGGATGTTCGCCGCCCACAGCGAGGTCGTTTGGTAGGTAAGTGCGGGTGACGGGGGTAAACGACTTTGTGCGACATGGGCAACAAATTGCCCGTGCCGCACAAATGATGGGGGCGGGTACGATCACAAATGCGATCGCACAAGATATCGACACGTGTAAAGCGGCCTTTAGCTGTAGATAGGACAAAGCAACTAATCATGGAAAGTAATACATGATCATATTTTATGTGATGCTGGTAGTATTTCATCTGATGATAGAGAATTCAGCAATGACGCGTGGAAAGACAACAGTAATGTGAAGGAGTCGCTATAGTAGTTACTGAAAGGAAAAAAGTAGAGATACATTTTCTGCTGAAAAATATGAACCTGTTGAGACATGTATCCTGTTTTATCTCTTATTTTCCCATTGCAAAAAAAAATGAATATTTGAGACAAAAGAATGTGAGAAAATTGGCTACTGGTAATGGACCCTCTAGTCCATCACCAATGCCAGCATCCAGTAAAGGAAAAAGATATTTTGACCTTAAAAAGTGACTATTTCATCAAATTTAAACAACATTAAAACAGAGGATACAGATTAAACTCAGTAAGGTTCAATAGCAGATTTCCGAAAAAGACAGGAAGAAAAGTTCAGACATGCTTTTCACTTTTACAGTGCGGAATGACAGTGCAGAGTGGTGAAACCGTACAATAAAGGGGTCAATAGAGTATATCTAATATATAAAGCTGAGTGTGTGTATGTATACAAGTATCTATGTACTGTATGTATGTATGCTAAAGGAATTTGCACCGTCGCATGTACAATCACAAAATTTTGCACAGACACTCCATTTGACTCAGGGAATGTCATAGACTATGTTTGAGGGGAACTTTTAACCCCACACGTTACAGGTATTCAACAAAAAACCTGCCTCCATTAAAGTCAATGGAGCTGGGAGCCACAATGCAGCCAGAACTTCAGAGGAATATGTAGTCCCGCCCTTGAATGAAATGTTGGCATGTCACAATGCAGCCAGGGAAAGAGACAGACAGACACAGACAGAGAGACAAGGAAAGAGACAGAGAAAGAGACATTGAAAGAGACAGAGAGCAAAAGACAGACAGGAAAAGAAACAGACAGACAGGGAAAGAGCCAGACACAGTGAAAGAGAGAGCCAGACACAGTGAAAGAGACAGACAGACAGACAGGGAAAGAGACAGACAGGCAAAGAGAGAGACAGGGAAAGAGACAGGCAGACAAATCTCGCGCCTGCGCATTCTGTCTACTATCTCTCCCCTGCGATGTGAAGCTGCAGTTACTCTCTGGCACCTGCACACAGCAAAATTGAAGCCTGAGACCATAGAAGGGGAGAACAGTGCAGGGAGGGATGGCAGGCATAATGCACAAGATTTCTGGCCGCACACCTGACGTCACAGGGACACCAGGGAAAAGTCTGTTTTGTACTGTTAATGATTGTTGTACGTATACCCTCTTTCACTTGTAAAGCGCCATGGAATAAATGGCGCTATAATAATAATAAATAATAATAATAATAGATAGCTTTCCTGCTGGATTCATCTCTTCCCTTTTGGACCCAGCAGAAGCTCGCCTTCCACCCAGCTACTGATCATCAGTATTCTCTTGGTGCTTATTTACTCCTTCCTTCCTTGGACTGGTGCTGGGTATATTCTTCAGTCCATTCAAGCCCTGGATGCAAGCAGGTGGCTTGTACTCCTCTGTGATATTGTTGCTGAAAATTTTGCTGACCTGAGTCATCTGCAGATAAGTTGTTCATGCATTTACCTCTTGTGTTCCCCTTGTGTCATCTATAGTAGTTTAGTGATGTGGACGAAGAGCTCATCCTATTCGTTCACTATTTAGGGTCCAGCACTAGAGATACCTAGGGTCAAATATTCGGCATAGGTTGAGAACCTATCTGGGGGGGGTGAGGGACCAAGAGTAGGTTTGGTCAGGGGTCAACATCATCCCTCTCCCTAGATACAGGGTTTCCCTTCCCCTTTCTTTCACCATACGCTTGATACTTCCCCGTACCTAGCGTGCCAGCATGGCTAATTTCACCTTTATGTCACCTGTATGCCCATATTAATAACGAAAAAAAAATGCAAAAATGTAACAAATTTCCTTTAATGTAATCTTCAGTTCTGGGGTATTTCACTTGTTGAGTACAATGAATTTATAATATATATTTTGCATGTTTAGATTTTAGTTGTGCTATGCTCCATTGGCCGCTGTATCACACCCCCTGGAGGTGCCATAGCACACGTACCAAAGAGCATCAGGGACTTCTTCTTCCTCTGTGTAGCATGGGTTCACATGACTCTGCCGGATCCACCATGCTTAAGGTTTGAGCAACAACTGAAGGTGCTAGGCTTGGATGAATATTTCGATTTATGTTGTTTTTTGTTCCGGTTTCTTGGACCGATCCTCAAATCTGCAGCTAAGCAAACATGAGACAGTTTTGCCTCTTGAACGTTAGATCACATGGCCGGATTATCTTACTATTTGCACTCATACGGACGAGCAGATCACATGAGCTCCATCAATCCTTCATCTGTGCAGCTGAACCTCCGAGTCCCAATAAAGCCTATTTTTTTCTATTCAATCATAAAA
Organism: Anomaloglossus baeobatrachus; assembly: GCF_048569485.1. Lineage (NCBI taxonomy): Eukaryota > Metazoa > Chordata > Amphibia > Anura > Aromobatidae > Anomaloglossus > Anomaloglossus baeobatrachus. The sequence continues at coordinate 179,657,748 of NC_134361.1, forward strand.
TATCCGGTCGTCTCTTACGATTTTCTTCCTAATTTTTTCTGTCCTGAATGTTAAATGTTTGAGGATAAGTTAGAAATCACTATATGTTGGTGACGGATTTATGCTATTGACTTGCAGGATTGCTAATGGGCAAAAAGAAATAGAAAAATCTACAAATACTGTTTTTAAACCAAGTACAGTTCATGAACCTATTATTTTGCTAATTCACCTTGTCATTCACACTTCAGCAGTTGCATCACTAGCGAGCTATGCACAGTGTAAGTGCCTGGAATTTATTGCTCCTCTTTTCTCCTTTCCTCAGGATTTCCCACAATTAAAAAGACCACCGGAGCAATCCCCCTCCCGCTATCTGTCCTTCTTCGTTAAAGCAAATGGCAGTTCACTCATTCTGTCAAGCGTAGTCTTCCACGTCTACATGGTTTACTTGCTTTGATAATGTTTAGTACAGCTAAAAAAAAATACTTTGAAACCTTTTGTAAAAAAAAAAATGCCATGAATTTTTTTTCCACTTTTTTTGGCATTTTTTTTGTAATTTTTTTTTGTATAGAGAAACCTATCGGAAGAACACTAGAAAAAAATGCTATACCCAAAGCATTGTGAGGTTTGAAAATATTCTGCAAACCTAAAAATGCCCAAAAATGTGCTAAAGAATTCAAATTAACAACTAGCCGATGTGATTTTGGCACTGAAATGTTGGTGACGATGCCAATGAATATACTACAGGTCCCCTATGGCGTCCAACCGTTCACTCCGGCGTCTGTGGAAGCCGATGGGAGCGATCGATTTGATGTTTCTTTGATGCTTGTCGGTCCTGAGGAAGGGAGCAGAGCTCCTGAAATGCGTAGACCTATGCCAATAATGAAGATACGTTAATCTGACATTGCAAGTGATCTTTTGGCGCGGCATTATCACCCCTCTCCATTATTCTCTGTTATGGCGTCCAACCCGGCAGTATTGATCCCTCTATGCCAAAATGACCTGCCTAACCAGCCCTGTGTAATGCTGTTGACTAGTTGGGGGTGAAAGTTCCCCAGACTAGTCGGCTCTCTTTCAATGTAACTACACCCCTGTGGATGTATACCCCGGGGTATATATATATATATATATATATAAATATATATATATATATATATATATATATATATATATAGATATATATTACCACGTCAGGTGTTTCCGGTTTGGGACCACTCCCAGTCCCTTTATTTCTTTCTGCTACCAGCAGAGGGTGCCAGTTATTCTCTTTGCCAGTTGCATGCTTGGCCTGGAGGTGGAAGATTTCCAAGAGGTTGCGTCACCGCGCATGGCACTTTTCGACAGCATCAGTGCGTCTGGGAAGTCAGATGTACACTTTCCGGCTTAGAGAGGCGCACTGTGCATGATCAGACGTGCAGAAGCTGTTCTTTCGATCATGCCCAGCGTGCCTAAAGGAAGCATACAACACTTCTATTCCATCATACTCTTCTGTTCCTTACGCTACAGAGGAAATCATGGCCGAACCAGAAGAAGGTTGACTTGTAAATGAAGTCCACATATTGTCAAAATTATGAAGACATCTCTAGGAAGTAGTGAGACCTGGATTCTATATGTCAAGTAATATTATTACCAAATTACTTATTTACTAATAAATAAAATAAATAAAAGATAAGATACAATCTTTATATTGAATGTTGGTTGAAAACTCCCAACTTCCAAACAGGAAAACTGCAGTTACTTACCCAGGCAGTGGAAAGAGGCCTCCTCCCGACAAAAGAGAGAGCAACCATCACCGTTCATCTTATTCATATCATCACAAGTTTCCCCTAAGTTTCTGAAACAGAAGGAGAAGTTATATAAAAGGAATGTTTACACCTCATACAGTATATATACCTATCTGTTTACACCTCATACAGTATATGTACTTATCTGTTTTCTCCTCATACAGTATATATACTTATCTGTTTACACCTCATACAGTATATATCTATCTGTTTTCCCCTCATACAGTATATATAACTATCTGTTTACATCTCATACAGTATATATAACTATCTGTTTACACCTCATACAGTATATATACCTATCTGTTTACACCTCATACAGTATATATCTATCTGTTTACATCTCATACAGTATATATCTATCTGTTTACATCTCATACAGTATATATAACTATCTGTTTATACCTCATGCAGTATATATACCTATCTGCTTACACCTCATACAGTATATATCTATCTGTTTACATCTCATACAGTATATATAACTATCTGCTTATACCTCATACAGTATATATACCTATCTGTTTACACCTCATACAGTATATATACACCTATCTGTTTACACCTCACACATCATATATCTATCTGTTTACATCTCATACAGTATATATAACTATCTGTTTATACCTCATACAGTATATATGCCTATCTGTTTACACTTCATACAGTATATATACCTATCTGTTTACACCTCATACAGTATATATACACCTATCTGTTTACACCTCACACAGCATATATCTATCTGTTTACATCTCATACAGTATATATAACTATCTGTTTGTACCTCATACAGTATATATACCTATCTGTTTACACCTCATACAGTATATATACACCTATCTGTTTACACCTCACACAGCATATATCTATCTGTTTACATCTCATACAGTATATATAACTATCTGTTTATACCTCATACAGTATATATGCCTATCTGTTTACACCTCATACAGTATATATACCTATCTGTTTACACCTCATACAGTATATATACACCTATCTGTTTACACCTCACACAGCATATATCTATCTGTTTACATCTCATACAGTATATATAACTATCTGTTTGTACCTCATACAGTATATATACCTATCTGTTTACACCTCATACAGTATATATACCTATCTGTTTACACCTCATACAGTATATATCTATCTGTTTACATCTCATACAGTATATATAACTATCTGTTTACACCTCATACAGTATATATACCTATCTGTTTACACCTCATACAGTATATATACACCTATCTGTTTACACCTCACACAGCATATATCTATCTGTTTACATCTCATACAGTATATATAACTATCTGTTTGTACCTCATACAGTATATATACCTATCTGTTTACACCTCATACAGTATATATACCTGTTTACACCTCATACAGTATATATCTATCTGTTTACATCTCATACAGTATATATAACTATCTGTTTATACCTCATATAGTATATATACCTATCTGTTTACACCTCATACAGTATATATACCTATCTGTTTACACCTCATACAGTATATATACACCTATCTGTTTACACCTCACACAGCATATATCTATCTGTTTACATCTCATACAGTATATATAACTATCTGTTTGTACCTCATACAGTATATATACCTATCTGTTTACACCTCATACAGTATATATACCTATCTGTTTACACCTCATACAGGATATATACCTATCTGTTTACACCTCATACAGTATATATACCTATCAGCTGAAAAGGGATGTAATGTGGCTTAGATCCTTGAAATTTAACTATGATCAGGGATCTTCAAACTGTATATATGAGCATCATGTATGTAGGATAGATAGTTAGATAGATAGATAGATAGAGTCATGGCCAAAAGTGTTATACACATGTTTATTTCCTTTGTGTGTATTGGCAAAATGGATATGATTTCACACAAAACTCAAAAAATGGTCGGGACAAAATTGTTGGCACCCTCAACTTATTATTTGTTTGCACACCCTTGGGAATAAATAACCGCCATCAATCGCTTCCTATAACCATCAACAAGCTTCTTACTCTCCTCTACTGGATTTTGGACTCTTCTTTTGCAAACATCTTCTCCCAACAGCAATTTTAAGATCTGTCCACAGGTGTCAATGGGATTTAGATCCGGACTCATTGCTGCCCATTCAGGACTCTCCAGTGCTTTTGTTTCCATCCCTTTCTGTGGTCTTCTTGAAGTATGTTTGAGGTCATTATTGTCTTTCTCGAAGACCCATGACCTAAGACTCAAACCCAGCTTTCTGACACTAGGAACTACAGTGTACCCAAAATCCTTTGGTATTCTTCAGATTTCATGAGGCCTTGCACTTAGTCAAGGTACCCAGTGCCAGAGGCAGCAAAACAACCCCAAAACATCTTTGAGCTTCCACCATATTTGACTGTAGGTCCTGTGCTCTTTCCTGTGCTTCACCAAATAGCTCCATCTTGGTCTCATCTGTTCACAAGATGCTTTCCCAGAAGGATTTTGGCTTACTTATGGACATTTTGAGAAATTGCCGTCTAGTATTTTAATGTCTCTGTGTCAGCAGTGGGGTTCTCCTGCCATAGCATTTCATTTCATTCAAATGCCAACAGATAGCTTGTGCTGGCACTAATACACATTGAGCCTTCAGGACAGCTTGAATTTCTTTGAAGTTTGATTGAGTCTGCATATCTGCCATCCAGACTATCCTATGTCGCAACCTTTCATCAATGTTTCTCTGCTGTCCACGTCCAGGAAGATTAGCTATATTGCCATGAGTTGTAAAGTTCTAGATTATGTTGCACACGGTGGACAAAGGAACATCAAAACCTCAAAGTTCATGAAGACAATAGCGCACCCGGAGCCTCCAGGACAGCTTGAATTTCTTTGGAACTTGATTGGGCAGCTTATCGACCATCGGGACTATCCTGCATTGCAACCTTTCAGCAATTTTTCTCTGACATCCACGGCAGTGCCATGGGTTGTAAACTTCTTGATTATGTTCTGAACTGTGGATAAAGGAACATCAAAATCTCTGGAGATGGACTTGTAACCTTTAGCTTGTTGATATTTTTCAACAGTTTTAGTTCTCAAGTCCTCAGACAGTTCTCTTCTCTTCTTTCTGTTCTCCATGCTTAGGGGGGCACACACAGACACACAATGCAAAGATTGAGTTAACTTCTCCCCTTTTTATCTGGTTTCAGGTGTGATTTTCATATTGCCCACACCTGTTACTTGCCACAGGTGAGTTTGAAGGAGCATCACATGCTTGAAACAAATTTGTTTATGTACATTTTTGGAAAGGTGCTAACAATTTTTTGAGTTTTGTTTGAAATGATGTCCACTTTGCTTTTTTTCCTCTTTTTGTTGTGCTGTTCCAATACACACAAAGGAAGTAAACATATGTATGACAAAACATGTGTAATTGCAATAATTTACTTGGTGAAATACTTCATTTTATGGAACATTTTCAAGGGTGCCAACACTTTTGGCCATGAATGTATGTGTGCAAAACCAAGATCAAAACTGCTCTGTATGAACAAGGCCAAAGAAGCATCAAAAGAATGGACAAAATGTCTCAATGAGACATATATAAACAAACCTAATGGAGGAGTGGACAATAGCCACTAATTATGAAGACATGGGTTCTGTCACCTTAAAGCTGTCCTCCTCTGGGGATATTTTTATTTTTACTTGAAAACATACATTGGGGCTAAAATACTTTTTGCAATTCTGTTTTATAATTTTTTTTTTGCACAATTATGCTTTTACAGGCTTTTCGTTCCATGTGCACTTTCAGCTTTGATATGATCTGTGGTCATAAATCTGCTGAGTGGAGCTTAAAAAATCTCCCAAGTAGTTACAAACTTTTTCATTGGACCATCAGAATGAGCTCACTGACTGATCCTCGTTTAGCTCAATCTGCAGCCATCAATAGACGGTGCAACACAGAGGTTATAGAAGGCAAATAGTCCAAAATACGTAAAGAAACCCAATTAAAAAAAGATTTTTCAGCCAAAAATACCTGAGCTCACTGACTGATCCTCCATTAACTCCTTCTGCAGCTATCAATAGACGGTGCAACACGGAGGTTATAAAAGGCAAATAGTCCAAAATACGTAAAGAAACCAAATTAAAAAAAGATTTTCCAGCCAAAAATACCTGAGCTCACTGACTGATCCCCCGTTAACTCATTCTGCAGCTATCAATAGACGGTGCAACACAGAGGTTATAGAAGGCAAATAGTCCAAAATTCGTAAAGAAACCCAACTAAAAAAAGATTTGTCAGCCAAAAATACCTGAGCTCACTGACTGATCCTCGTTTAGCTCATTCTGCAGCTATCAATAGACGTGCAACACAGAGGTTATAGAAGGCAAATAGTCCAAAATACATAAGGAAACCAAACTAAAAAAAGATTTGTCAGCCAAAAATACCTGAGCTCACTGACTGATCATCGGCTAACTCATTCTGCAGCCATCAATGGATGGTACAACACAGAGGTTATAGAAGGCAAACGTTCCAAAATAAATAAAGAAATCCAATTAAACAAAGATTTGTCAGCCAAAAATACCTGAGCTCACTGACTGATCCTCCGTTAACTCATTATGCAGCCATGAATAGACGGTACAACACAGAGGTTATAGATGGCAAACAGTCCAAAATACGTAAAGAAACCCAATTAAAAAAAGATTTTTCAGCCAATAATACCTGAGCTCAATGACTGATCATCAGTTAACTCATTCTGCAGCCATCAATAGATGGTACAACACAGGTTATAGATGGCAAACGGTCCAAAATACATAAAGAAACCCAACTAAAAAAAAGATTTTTCAGCCAAAAATATCCGAGCTCACTGACAGATATCGGTTAACTCATTCTGCAGCCATCAATGGATGGTACAAAACAGAGCTTATAGAAGGCAAATGTTCCAAAAAAAATAATGAAATCCAATTAAAAAAAGATTTGTCAGCCAAAAATACCCGAGCTGACTGACTGAACCTCGGTTAACTCATTAAGCAGCCATCAATAGGCAGTGCAACACAGAGGTTATAGATGGCAAACGTACCAAAATACATAAAGGCATTGAATTAAAAAAAAGATTTTTCAGCCAAAAATACCTGAGCTCACTGACTGATCATCGGTTAACTCATTCTGCAGCCATCAATAGATGGTACAACACAGGTTATAGATGGCAAATGGTCCAAAATACATAAAGAAACCCAACTAAAAAAAATATTTTTCAGCCAAAAATACCCAAGCTCACTGACTGATCCTCGTTTAGCTCATTCTGCAGCAATCAATAGATGGTGCAACACAGAAGTTATAGATGGCAAATGGTCCAAAATACATAAAGAAATCCAATTTAAAAAAAATTTTCAGCCAAAAATACATGCATTTATGTATGGTAAAAATGTCCGCAATGGAGGACAATCTCTTTAGGATGAGGCCATATTGAATTTTCTAATAAACCTATTATTAAATATTGTTTTTAACTTTTCCAATTTATTTGTATATATATATATATCCTTATTTGACCCATACAAACTGATACACACTAAAGACTAAAACTCAATTTTTCACGATGGGGGAATAATACTTTATTTAGGGAGTTTTCATGTTTAGGAATTGTGCTTTCTTGGCAATTGATATTGTGCCGTAGCCAGAATTATCCCCTTGTGGTGGTTATTATAGATAAAATAAGTAAAAAGCTGTTCTAGAGCGAAGACAACCAATGCAATATAGATAGAGATGTAATGAGAGCAGTGCCACTTAAAGAGAGACGGAGGAGTTAAAAAACAGCGCAGTAGAATGCCGCGTATCATCAATACAAGCAATTCCGCACATACAGTTTTGCTGATACGACATTAGTCCCATTTTGCAAACTATTCATTTACTTTTTTCTCCTGCATGGCACATTAATATATTTATACGCAGTGATCTGATCCGGCATTATTTGTTCAGTAAAGTAAGTACATCCAACTCCAGCAATATTTCTCCTTGTAACATTAATTTTTCATACTCCGTATACTCTCCTGGGTGTGCGACATCTTTTCTGTAAATCATTGCATTATGGAAGCTCAATCGGAATCTTCTTTCTTTAAGATTTAATGTAAAAAAAAAAAGTATTTGATTCCCAGAGCTCTAGATAAACACTCTCCCCAAAAGGTCTCGTTGTTTCCCACGTATTTAACCCCTTCACTTCCAGCCTGTTTTCACCTTCATGACCGAGCCATTATGTCACTTTATGAGTTAATAACTCTGGAACGCATCAACGTATCCGATTAATTCTGACTGTTTTTTCGAGAGATATTGTACTTCAGGATAGTGATAAAGTGTCACGACTCCTCTGTGTAGAGCATCTTACAAACTAGAAGATGCTCTGCTACCTTTTCCTGAATTAAATTCCTGACAGTTACACGATTCCTCTGTGCAGAACATCTTACAAACTAGAAGATGCTCTGCTACCTTTTCCTGAATTAAATTCCTGACAGTTACACGATTCCTCTGTGTAGAGCATCTTGCAAACTAGAAGATGCTCTGCTACCTTTTCCTGAATTAAATTCCTGACAGTTACACGATTCCTCTGTGCAGAGCATCTTGCAAACTAGAAGATGCTCTGCTACCTTTTCCTGAATTACATTCCTGACAGTTACACGATTCCTCTGTGTAGAGCATCTTGCAAACTAGAAGATGCTCTGCTACCTTTTCCTGAATTACATTCCTGACAGTTACACGATTCCTCTGTGCAGAGCATCTTGCAAACTAGAAGATGCTCTGCTGCACCTTCCTGAATTAGATTCCTGACAGTTACACGATTCCTCTGTGCAGAGCATCTTGCAAACTAGAAAATGCTCTGCTGCACCTTCCTGAATTACATTCCTGACAGTTACACGATTCCTCTGTGCAGAACATCTTGCAAACTAGAAGATGCTCTGCTACCTTTTCCTGAATTAAATTCCTGACAGTTACACGATTCCTCTGTGCAGAGCATCTTGCAAACTAGAAGATGCTCTGCTACCTTTTCCTGAATTAAATTCCTGACAGTTACACGATTCCTCTGTGCAGAGCATCTTGCAAACTAGAAGATGCTCTGCTACCTTTTCCTGAATTAAATTCCTGACAGTTACACGATTCCTCTATGCAGAGAATCTTGCAAACTAGAAGATGCTCTGCTACCTTTTCCTGAATTACATTCCTGACAGTTACACGATTCCTCTGTGTAGAGCATCTTGCAAACTAGAAGATGCTCTGCTACCTTTTCCTGAATTACATTCCTGACAGTTACACGATTCCTCTGTGCAGACCATCTTGCCTTTGGAGATGCTCTGCTGCACCTTCCTGAGTTACTGAGCTAGCATTGTTTCACAGCACAGGATTCCACGTAAGGCCTCTTTCACACATCCGTGAAAAACCATGCACATTTTTCATGGACGTGTCAAAGGTGCGTAATGCCCTCCATGAGCCGTGCTTATGGCTCACGTGTGTTCTCTGTGTGTTATCCGTGATAACACACGGAGAACAGGAACTTTCTGCTCACCTGTCCCTGGCGTTGCTGTCCGTGGTGCTGATCTACGGCCTCCAGTCCTGCCGAGTCCCCACTGCTGCTGCTTCCAGCCACAGTGAAGTGATTATGCAATAAGCATAATGAGCGGTGGTCAGAAGCAAGTGACAGCAGCAGAGACTGCAGGGCTGGAGAAGGTGAGTAAAGTTTTTTTTTCTCGCAGACACATGTGTTTTCTCTGGTGCGTGTCACATGGAACACATCCGTGTGGTCCGTTTGCGTTACATGTGATGCGTTTGTGTTCCGTGTGACACCCGTGATGCCGGAGAAAAAACGGACATGTGTACGTGTGGAGCACACGGGCACACGTATGCTCCACACATACACACAGTCCATAGCAGAATACGCACGTGAGCCCAGACCCATTGATTTTAATGGGTCTATGTGTGCCCGTGTCTCCGGTACGTGAGGAAATGGATGAAACACATACCGGAGACACGGACGTGTGAAAGAGGCCTTAGTGCTGATTACTCAGGTGTTCCTCCTTACTGGTAATTTCTCAGGCTTCTTACTGAGCATGCTTACCCAAAACTTTGCCAGTTGTATTTTCTGGTTCTGCTGTTGTGCTATTGCCTCTGCTAGTGTTCTGACCTTGGATTGTTATTTGACTTTTCTCTACCTGCTCCCTGTTCCAGTCATGACCTCCTGCCTATTGACCTCGGACTAATGTAAGTGGAGAGGTTGGGCCACCACGAGGCTGAGGCTAAACTCTGACTTTTTGAGTGACACGGCTGTAATTTCTATATTCCTGTATTCACGATTTTTTGTCTATGATATATAATGTTTTATTTTGAAAAGTGCTCTAATGGGCTATATGTTTATATTAAAATTTAAATAAAACATTGAAAAGAAAAGAAAAAGACCTTGGACTGTTACCTGACCACGTCTCTGTTTTCTCCCTGAACCTATTATGTGCTCTCCTTGATTACTCACCCTCGAATATTGACCTGACTACACCTCTGTTTACTCTTTGTGCTCATATATGTCCTCCCGTTACCAAACCCCGGCTTTCCTGACTATTCTTCTGTCCATTCTGCACATAAGTAGTGACTGCATCACATAAAGCTTACTCAATTTTATTTGTGTTTATTTATTAAACACTTGGCAAAATAATAAAATTTTTGGGAATTTTCTCCTTTTTATACCCTTAAACCAGATAGTTATACCACACAAAATAGTTAACAAATAACATTTCCCTCATGTCTACTTTACATAAGCACCAATTTTAAAACATTTTTTTTGTTAGGAAGTTAGAAGGGTTAAAAGTTTATCAATAATTTCTCCTTTTTCCAACAAAATTTACAAAACCATTTTTTTTAGGGACCGCATCACATCTGAAGTGACTTTATGGAGCCTATATGATGTAAAATACCCCAAAATGACACCATCCTAAAAACTACACCTCTCACACTGCTCAAAACCACATCCAAGAAGTTTATTAACTGTGTACGTGCTATAAAGGAATTAAGGCAATATGAACATTTTACTTTTGCCCCAATTTTTAATTTTCACAAGGGTATCAGGAGAAAATGAAGAATGAAATTTGTTGTGCAATTTCTTATGAGTACACTCATACCCCCTATTTGGTGGAAAACTACTGTTTGCGTACACGACAGGGCTCAGAAGGGAAGGAGCGCCATTTGACAATTGGCTGGACATGATGTTGTGTTTTCAGAGCCCCGGATGTGCCTAAACAGAGGAAATTCCCCACAAGTAGCCCTATTTTGGAAATTAAACCCCTCAAGGAATTTATCTGCGATTTCTTTTGAGGATGCCACTACCCCATATGTGGTGGAAAACTACTGTTTGGGTACACTGCAGGGCTCAGAAGGGAAGAAGCGCCATTTGACAATTGGTTGGATGTGATGTTGTGTTTTCAGAGCCCCTGATGTGCCTAAACAGTGGAAACCCCTCTCAAGTGACCCTATTTTGGAAATTAAACCCCTCAAGGAATTTCTCTAGAGGTGTGGTGAGCACTTTTAACCCCTAGGTGCTTCCCAGAATTTTATAATGTTTTGGTCAGTTTCTGTTCAAATTTTTTGGAGGCAGAATAAACAAAAAACAGCAATTCAGATTTTACGTGTGGTAAAAGTGGTAAGACAGCTTTATTCTTAGGGGTACTTTGCACACTACGACATCGCAAGCCGATGGTAGCGATGCCGAGCACGATAGTCCCTGCCCCTGTCGCAGCTGCGTTATCTTGTGATAGCTGCCATAGCGAATATTATCGCTACGGCAGCTTCACATGCACTTACCTGCCCTGCGACGTCGCTCTGGCCGGCGACCCGCCTTCTTCCTAAAGGAGCGGGTCGTGCGGCGTCACAGCGACGTCACACGGCAGGCGGTCAATAGAAGCAGGGGGGTGGAGATGAGCGGGACGTAAACATCCCGCCCACCTCCTTCCATCCTCATTGCAGCCGGGACGCAGGTAGGAGATGTTCCTCGCTCCTGCGGCTTCACACACAGCAATGTGTGCTACCGCAGGAACAAGGAACAACATCGTAATATCGGTCCTTCCGAAATTATGGAAATGACCGACACTACACCGATCATACGATTTTGACGCTTTTGCGTTCATTAATCGTAGTAAGAAGGATTCACATACTCAGATGTCGACAGCGATGCCGGATGTGCATCACTTTCGATTTGACCCCACCAATATCGCACTTGCAATGTCATAGTGTGCAAAGTACCCCTTAAAGCTTCCTTTACACGAGTCGATCTATTGTGTGATTGCACGAGCGATCGTACCAGCCCCCGTTGTTTTTGCGTCACGGGCAAATCGCTGCCCGTGGCGCACAAACTCGTTTAACCCCCGTCACACGCACTTACCTTCCAGACGACCTCGCTGTGGGCGACGAACGTCCACTTCCTGAAGTGGGAAAGACGTTCGGTGTCACAGCGACGTCACACGGCAGCCGGCCAATAGAAGCGGAGGGGCAGAGATGAGCGGGATGTAAACATCCCGCCCACCTCCTTCCTTCCATTAAGCCGGCGGGTGCCGTGGGACGCAGGTACGCTGTGTTCATCGTTCGACGTCGTGCGCTATGCCGGATGTGCGTCACGAAAACCGTGACCCCCGACGACATATCACACGATATATCGTCTCGTGTAAAGCCCACATTAGGGTCAGTATGAGATCACGGATGCCACATTTATATAATTGTTTTTATGTTTTGCCATTTTTACATGCTCTGTTTCAACGTAGTCTTCTATGGGACTTTAACTTTTATTCTTCTGATCACTTGTCCTATGCATTGCAATAGACATATATTGGTAATACATGAGATCTGTCAGATTACACTGACAGATCGTCTCTTAAGCCTGCTTTACACGGTACGACCGATTGTGCGATTTCACAATCGATCGTACCCGCCCCCGTCCTTTTTGCGTCACGGGCAAATCGCTGCCCGTGTCGCACAAAGTTACTAAACCCCGTCACACATACTTACCTCTCGTGCGACCTCGCTGTGGGCGGTGAACGTCCACTTCCTGGAGTGGGAGGGACGTTCGGCGTCACAGTGACGTCACACGGCCGCCGGCCAATCAGAGCGGAGGGGCGGAGATGAGCAGGATGTAAACATCCCGCCCACCTCCTTCCTTCCACATAGAGCCGGCGGCGGCCGCGGGAGGCAGGTGAGCTGCTCATCGTTCCCGTGGTGTCACACGGAGCGATGTGTGCTACCACGGAAACGATGGGCGACTAAAGTAACCGATATTATGGAACCTAACGAGCAGTACCCGACTCACGATTTGTGAGCGATACTGCGTCGCTAGGAGGTGTCACACAGGCCGGCATCGCCAGCGATGCCGGATGTGCGTCACAAAAACCGTGACCCCGACGATCTATCGCCCGATAGATTGCCTGGTGTAAAGCAGGCTTTAGACTCTGCCTATAGGCCACTTTACACACAGAGATAAATCTGCGGCAGATCTGTGGTTGCAGTGAAATTGTGGACAATCAGTGCCAGGTTTGTGACTGTGTACAAATGGAACAATATGTCCATGATTTCACTGCAACCACAGATCTGCCAAAGATTTATCTCTGTGTGTTAGGCTAGTTTCACACTTGCGTTGAACGGTATCCGTTGCTTTGCGTTGTGTGACGGATGCAACGGATGTGCTGCATATAGTGGCACAACGGATGCAACGGATGCTGCAAAACAACGGAATCCGTTTTGATTTTTTTTTTTACAGTTTTACCGGCGGCAGACTATTGTGAACGATCAGCTGATCGCTCCCTGCAGCCGGCCGCCTGGTGATCAGCTGATCGCTCCCTGCAGCCGGCCGCCTGGTGATCAGCTGATCACTCCCTGCAGCCGGCCGCCGGGTGATCAGCTGAGCGCTGTCACTTGCCGACGGCCGGGCGCTCAGCTGAACGTTCGGCCACCACGAGCCAAAATAAAGTTTGTGATTTAAAAAAAAAACAAAAAAAAAGAGCATGCGCAGTGAAATCCAGAGGATTCCGCTGCTCAAAACAATGTTACATGCTGCGTTCCTCCCGCTGGGCGGAAGCAACGGAGCGTCTCCCAGTGGAAGCAACGCAGGTCCTTTTGGTACAATCCGTCAACCATACAAGTCTATGGGAAACAGCGGAATCCGTTAACGGATTCCGCTGTTTTCCAAAAGGGCGGATTGTAGCGGAAGGAAAACAACGCAAGTGTGAAGGTACCCTAAAGTGGCCTTATGGCTGGGTCTAACAGACCACTATACCTGGCACACCATTAGGTCATTGTTTGCCCTGACAACCAGTAGCTCTCTGTGATTTTGTCACAGGGGTGCCGATGGGGGTGAGAGGTAGCCCCCTCCCCCACAACCTTCTAAATGCTGTGATTGCTATTGATAGCAGCATATTTGGGGGTAATTAGCTAGGGGCAGTGTGTGCCTGGCTGTGGCTGTTACACCGGGAGTTGTCTGTCAGCTGTCTTGCAGTTATTATGCGGGAAGTGCTGATATTTCAGTACTTCAAGCATGATCATGCTGTGATTGGTCAGTCAGATTTACCGAATATAGCGACCAGTGAACAGGGACTTCTGAAATGGGTGACAGTTTTAATCTATGACACATATGGTACTTTATGAAGCGGAAACTGATACCTGCTCATGACGTACCATGCATGTCATTGGCTGTTAAGGGGTTAAAGCGTAACCATAATTTTAATTTTTATTTAAAAAAATTACCGTACACATGGAAAGAAGCATCTTTGTAGTACATCTTATCAGAGAAATCTGCTTTTTGCTCCTCCTAGACTGATCTTTAACCCTTCCTTCATGGGAAAAATCTAATCCGTGAAGATAGATCCCATTTCTGAGATAGGGGATTGCACTTGGTGCTTTAAAATTTCTATGGATAAGGGAGGAGCTGGAGGCCGGCACAAACATCCTGCTGCAAGTTGATCTCAAAAGAGTTACAGTTCTCCATAGAACTTTATGAGCACCAACTGTCATCTCCTATCTGAGTAACTGAAAAATATGTATTCACTGAAAACAGATTTTACCCATATACTGAGAATTTTGAGAATGAATGATCAGTCCAGGAGGAGAAAGAAGCAAATTTCTCTAATAAGAAATATGACTAAGTTATTAATTTTCATGTATCCTAGTGATCTATGGAATAATAAAATGACAGTTACTCTTTAAATTACTTTATTTGAAGGGGTGGTCCATTAGGACTATTCCTGTCCTTTTGCCTCATTAGGCTATTGTCACGTGTATAAGGACAGGCTCAGGATTAATGTTCTCATTTACCATATGAGCCCATGCACGTTTCAACGTTGCTTTTTTCCTTTGAGCATTTAAGGGTTAATCCCTTCCCTTGTGCAGCAGCATACTTGCTCAGCTGCCGTCAGTTTAGCACTTCCGGGTTATATTTAATCTCTCTGCTTCCTGGGGAGGTTGCTGGTTATTCTATTCAGTTAGGAACTAGCCCAGGAGCAGAGAGGACATGCTCTTACTGCTTCTGCTGTGATTGTTTTTGGTGATTGTTGTAAGTTGTTTATTCTACTTTCTTTTCTTTTTTTCTTAATACCTTTAACTGTTCACCTTTGGTTATCCCCTGGTGCATGTTTTAGGTGTGTTTGTTGTTCTGTGTTGGTGGGGTTTTTGGGGGACTGCATCCCGGTCAGTTCCCTGGGTGGTGTGGACATAGGCTTCAGGGCCAGGACAGGAGACAGGGCCATGTTGGAGGCTCGACCCTGACTACCTTTAAGTCTACCGTCGGGATAAGGGACAGCACAGGGACCCCAGTCTTAGGGTCAGCCGATGAGCCCCTGTACCATCCTTGTCTCCCCATTACCGATATATAGATGTCATAGAGGGTGGTACTTTGCTCAAGACCCATTTTTTATTGAATGGGAAGAGTCAATGTAAAGATCTGCTCCAAATTGGAGGAGTCGGCTATTCTTTTGAATATTTGTCATATAACATTACAATTATGATACAGTGGGGGCCATATGTGCACCAATGTGTCTGGATATGTAAACCCCCCAAAAAAGTGGTATTTTAGGAGATTGTAGCTCCCTGATGGACAATGATCTGCTGAGGGGTTATCCTCTTTGGTGGAGGGATTATCCTCTTTAGTGGAGGGGTTATCCTCTTTGGTGGGGGTTCCATTTCATAGAACCTTTTACAAAAAGTGGAAAACACCCTTAAGCTTATGATCTGGGGCGTGACAAGCATTAGACCATGATTTTGGTTAATTTAGAAGGTTTGGAGAAGATCCCTGGTCAATGAGGACCTTAATCCATGGGCTATCAGACAAGATAAATGGCTACCTCTGAAACATGTCCCAGCCTTTAAGGACCTCTTACTTTTGGATTACTCCATCCCCGCAGTATCCATTGCCATGATGATAAACCAGTTCAGGTGACGGCTCGCTTTCTCCATTGGCAGTGACAGTCACAATCTGGTATTTGTAGACACGTCCATGTTTGAGATCTCTGCAAAACATAAATATTATATAATGTGACATGTGCACTGCAGGCCCTATCAAATGAAAAGTGAATAGCCCAAGGGATTCTATCAGCAGGTTTTTTCTATGTTAACTGAGAGCAGCATTCTGTTGGGGCTGAGACCTTTAGTCCAGAGAAGTGTCTCTTACTATGATGTGTGCTGTTGTTTAAAAAATAAATTACAGTTTTATTAACAGATGATTATCACAACAGGACTAGGTGTATTGTGCCTCCTAGTCCAACCATGCCTACACTACTGATCTGCCTATGCACAGTGTACAGAGAAAGCTGTCAATCAGGGGTTAGACACAGCTCAGCATTCTGAGCTCTGCTAGATCTGCAGTAGTGAAAGCTGGGATTATGTCATAACTGCTACAACCAGTAAACTAAGTGTCACTCGTGTGTCACGGGTGACAGACAGTCATGTGATTTCTGGCAATAGAAGGTCACAGCATTTGGCTGCACAAAATGCTCCCTGACTTTCCATTGTTCCTGCTGTCAGTATTTAGTGTACTAGGTAGTTTTCTGCTGGATTTTCACATCTCTCCCTTTTGGACCCAGCAGGAGCTCACTTTCCACCCAGCTGCTGATCATCAGTATTCTCTTGGCGTTTAAATACTCCCTTCTTCCCTGGTGATATTATTCAGTTAATTCTATCTCTGGTTGCAAGCAGGTGGCTTGCTTTCATCTGCAGTATTGTTGCTGATGCTTTGCTGACTTCTACCTTAATCATCTGTGGATATACTTATTCATGCTTTTCCCCTGTGTGTCCTCCTTGTGTCTTCTTTTAGCATTTAGTGAGGTTAACAAAGAGCTCATCCCACCCATTCCCTATTTAGGGTCCAGTACTAAGTATACCTAGGGTCAGGTATCTGGCTCGGCGCATAGGTGTGGAACCTATCTAGGGTGGTGAGGGAACCCAGGGACCAACAGTTGGTTTGGTCAGGAGTCAGGAGACACAGGGGCCCCTTCCCTTACCTTTCACTGCTCGCTTGGTACTTCCCCATACCTAGCATGACATTAAGTGATATATTGCTAGAATCAGAGTCTCATTCCTTACATCATGCTGTTCTCAGATTACTTAGCAAAAACCTGCTGAGATATTACATTTAGAGTAGGAAAATTGCTTAAATAGACCATGCAGATAGTCAATTTACCAGCTTTTATAAATGCATTGAAAATACAGATTATATGTTTCATTATTGAGTCATTTTCACAACCTTGAATATGTCGAATATCCAGTAAAACACAAGCAGATACCCCAGAAGGACAGCAGCCATATTGTATGTCTACAAGGTTTTTGGCATCCCATCTTAAGAACGGGTTCAACCATCGCAGCCAACAGCTGCATAAAATAAAGCAAACTCTATGTGTAGCCATGCAAGTTCTCTAGACGTGCAATGTCACAGGATGCCTTCATTGTAATGTGTCCATTCATCAAATTCTACGAGGAAGGAACATCTAGGAGCAACAACAGTACAGCTGCAAAGTGGTCGGCGACATAGCCTGACAGAATAGGACCACCCGGTGCTGAAGAGCACAGCATGAAACAACTGCCCTTCAATACAACAATCACTAGCCTTTACAACTTTACAAGCCTTAGAAAGATATGTTTGTAGGGAGTGGCACAAGGCATACTTTCCAACTCTCCAAGAATGTCCAGGAAACTCTTGGAAAAAAGGGGAAGCCTTCCTGGACTCTCGGAAGAGCTAGAGAATATCTTAGGCACTGCAAAAACCTCTTGGAACCTCCAGAATATCAGATCTTATGAAGGTTTACTGTATGCTCCATCAATAGGCTGAACCTTGGTGTCTAGGTGGTGTCGGGAATGGGCATGGGGTCCAAAAAGGGCAAAAATGTTGACAACATGGATGTTCCACACTAGTCTGAAAAGTTGGACTATGAAGGTCCAACATGAAGGTTCAAGTTTCGAATACAAACTCTTAAAGTTTAAGATGACCTCCATCTACAATGAGCCTTCTAAATTACTGGTGTATTTGGCACCACACCCTAGATTCAGCTTTACCCGTCCCGTAACTACATCTTTGTTTTTTAAGGAGCATCCTGGATTAGTTTTTTGTTTTCTGAGCATTTACATAAAGGCTTATGATGACAATGGGCAATGTTAAGCATCTGGAATGGTCTGAGGATCAGTAGAACATCATGAAGGAAGACTGAATTTATTGGGTGTCATGGTCTGGGCTGTCATTCATGGTGTTGGGATGCATGGAGTAAAGGTCCAGTCACACTAAGCAACTTACCAGCGATCCCAACAACGATAGGGATTGCTGGTAAGTTGCTAGGAGGTTGCTGGTGAGCTGTCACACTGCGACGCTCCAGCGATCCCACCAGCAACCTGACCTGGCAGGGATCGCTGGAGCGTCGCTACACGAGTTGCTGGTGAGCTCACCAGCAACCAGTGACCAGCCCCCAGTCTCCTAGTTACAGCACACATCAGGTTAATTAACCCGATGTGTGCTGCAGCTAAATGTGCACAGAGCAGGGAGCAGCGCACACTGAGCGCTGGCTCCTTGCTCTCCTAGTTACAGCACACATCGGGTTAATTAACCCGATGTGTGCTGCAGCTACATGTGCACAGAGCAGGAGCCGGCACTGGCAGTGAGAGCAGCGGAGGCTGGTATCAAAGGTAAATATCGGGTAACCAAGGACAGGGCTTCTTGGTTACCCGATGTTTACATTAGTTACCAGCCTCAGCAGAAGCCGGCTCCTGCTGCCTGCACATTTAGTTGTTGCTGTCTCGCTGTCACACACAGCGATCTGTGCTTCACAGCAGGACAGCAACAACTAAAAAATGGCCCAGGACATTCAGCAACAACCAACGACCTCACAGCAGGGGCCAGGTTGTTGCTGGATGTCACACACAGCGACATCGCTAGCAACGTCACAAAAGTTGTTCGTTACCAGCGATGTTGCTAGCGATGTTGCTTAGTGTGACGGGGCCTTAACAATCCAATTGTCTGGCAACAACTTGATGTAGATAATTTCCTCTTTGAGCATGACAATGAACTTGTTAACAAAGGAAGGTCCATAAAAAGGCTGAAGAAAATGCCCTGACATAAAAATATACAATCTTGGGGTGAACTGGAATGCTCAACCTCTCGAATAGCCCAGTGACTGAATAGAAACGTCTCCGGAGCCACAATTTAATATATTTACATGATTAGGGGTTGTAAAAATAACAAATTACTCAATAGAGGGACATTCACCCACCAAAAATGGATGTGATGTTCAGGTTTTTACTTATTTTCACTAATTTCTCACTTTTCTTTACCCTAAAGACTATAAAAATGTCGGTCTGAAAAAAAAATTAAATCTGTCCAACTTCAACTGACCACTTTACATTTATTCATAACGTCTGAGTTCTTATATATAACCCTTGTCTGGTACCATGAAAAAGAAATCAATCTGTAGACCAGGGAAGATGTAAAGGAAGGCTTTGGCGATAAGGAGAGGGGAGAGGGGTCACCACCTAACTTACCTGAGACTGATCCCTAAGCTTCCTATTGTCCTAGATGGGTCCTTCCCCCTGTGCTCAATCATGTCCATAGGCCCTGGCTGACCCTGACTAGTGAGCTGACCAGCAAGACACTAGTCTTACTATTAATTTAAGGACAACATGAGGGAAGGTCGACAAACAAGGGAGACCAATTAAAAAAAAACTCCAAATCTTCTCCAGAGAGGGACTTCACCGCATCTCCAGAGACAACTTCTTCACTGGTCAGTATAGAATGAACTATCACTGGCATATGGGAAAGCTAGAAGTCAGTTTAACTAATGAAGGGAAGGTGCAGCAAGGTGAAGCAGCTGAGATTACAGCTAAATGGAGTCCAGCATCAAATTAAGTCCTCTCATGTTAAGAGAACCTGCAATCTGCAAATCGCCATGACCTTCTAATCACAAATACTGTGACAAGTGTCCATGCAATTAGTAAGTAAAATGTATATGTGGCGCCCCTGACCCGGTCAGGCACCACTGAGTACTGCACCCATGCTGGGACAGTGCTTCCAGGTAATCCTAAGGGCCAGAATGAGGTGTGTACGTGTGGCGCCCTGGACAAGCCAGGACGTCACAGGTACTGCAACAACACACCCCACACCCTGGTTAGGCACATCAGTCACACACAAATCCTTGTTGCCTCCCTCCAGGGGCTGATGTCCACATCAGGTGGGGTGGAGCCAGGCGGTTGGCCCCACCCACTGAGGAGTTCATAGTCTTGGAGGCGGGAAAGTCAGAACAGTTAGGGGAACAGTCAGGAGAAGAGCTAGAGAGAGTGAAAGGGAAGGAGTAAGAAGTAGTAGTAGAGGAGCAGTCTGACCGTGTCCGGGTACGTGGCCCGGGCACCTGAGAGCAAGGTTGGCAGACGGTGGTGACCGTCTGCAGGAGGGGCCGATCGACGTGGAACCGTAGGACCGGGGACGGGCGGTGGCCCGCCGGTACCGAACCGGGGAGTGAAGAGAAGCCAGCACCATCCGGCAGGGCCTACGGACCCCGACCAGGCTTGGAGTCGCCGTAAAACCGGTCAAATCCGTTAGCGACGGGAACCTCCGGGGTTTCCCAGCAGCAAAGACCCGATTGAAGGCAACCGCTCAACCATGAAGGGAAATACAGTCACTGCCAAGGCTACAATTCCCAGGGCCAGAGCCTGCGGGCAAAAGAGGCTCCCTCGGCATCTATCCACGCTGGGGAGCGGGTTACCGGTGGGAAGCCATCGGGGCCGAAAACACACTACAGGTGCAGGGAAAGGCAGTCACCGCCAACCTACCGGGAGTGACCACCGCAGCCGGCTGCGGGACCCGTCCATCCGGCCGTTTGTTTTACCAGAGACTCCGTATACGTTATTAGCTGAGTGAGTACCACCGTGTCGTCTGGCACCGCGCTGCCCCCGCGACCCTGCACCTCACCAAACCCTGCCATCCACTCTCCAGTTACCCCCACTGGGCCCCGGGACCACCAAAAACCCCCTACCCACGGAGGGGAGAGAAACATCTCGGCTGCTCCCTGTCATCGCTCCCGGGATCCACTTCCAGAGCAGCGGTGGTGTCCCAACCTCACCACACACCGTGGGTGGCATCACGGACTGACTTCCCAAACACCAAAAACTATCCCCTTTTCACTCACGGGCGAGGAGCGCCGCTCGAGTCCCCGGATCCGGCCCACCGCTCTAGCCACCGAGCAGCAGCAGCAGCAGCGCTGGACCCGAGCGTTAGCGAGAGCGCAGCGGCGGCGGCCTCCTCCCCGCCCGCGACATACGCACAGACACATAGCAACCAGGTTTCCCACACCAGTAGATGGGACCCTTGGGTAGTCTCCAGAGGGGGCTAGCTTTCAAATCCCATCAAGGGGTGGAGCGGAGAGGTTGAGAGCTAAATTGCAGAGGTTGTCAGGAAGAGAGGAGAGACAGTCTGGTGGTGGAGCGAGGAGGTCGCGAGCAGATATGCGCACTCACACTAGTCAGACCCTGTGCGGTGTAGTGACAGCGGGGGAGAATGGTCACCTGGTAGTCAGAGTAAAGAGGTGCTCCTGGTGACTAGGCACGTACGGGGTACAGGTCCCTAGAGCAGAATCCTGTTTAACGACCTGCTAAACCTGCCGGTGAGGGGAACTACAGGTACCTCACCAACCTCACAGGTCCGAGCCTCAGCAGCAATGCAGGGACCCATAAGGAGACAGAGCTTGAAGCCATCTCACCTGGTCTACGCTGCTGGCAAACGGGCCAAACACAGGGGAGAAAAGGCAGTAGCGACTCCCTCGATAGACTACCATGGTACTTCAGGTCAGGGGGTTATCCGAACACAGGAGTGCTAGGAAGGTGAGCTACCTGTTACCCGCAGACTGGCCTGAAGGAGCCCCTGGTCCTATCTGGTTCATCACAGCAACACTCGGGTAAGCTCACAGCAACATCAAAGTGAGTAAAAACCAGTTAAATGACTTTTGGACTCAGCCTGTGTTATTCCAGACCCGCTACTCCTCTCACCCGAGCCCCTGGGCCTGCCTCACCATGGGAGGCTACATCATCTGTCTGCAGACTCCATAAGAGGAGACTTTGTGCCGCAGGCCTTCATGGTAAAATAGCTGCTAGGAAACCACTGCTAAGGACAGGCAACAAGCAGAAAAGACTTGTTTTGGCTAAAGAACAAAAGGAATGGACATTAGACCAGTGGAAATCTGTGCTTTGGTCTGATGAGTCCAAATTTGAGATCTTTGGATCCAACCACCGTGTCTTCATAGAAAAGGTGAACGGATGGACTCTACATGCCTGATTCCCATCGTGAAGCATGGAGGAGGAGGTGTGATGGTGTGGGGGTGCTTTGCTGGTGACACTGTTGGGGATTTATTCAAAATTGAAGGTATACAGAACCAGCATGGCTACCACAGCATCTTGCAGCGGCATGCTATTCCATCCGGTTTGCGTTTAGTTGGACCATCATTTATTTTTCAACAGGACATTGACCCAAAACACACCTCCAGGCTGTGTAAGGGCTATTTGACTAAGAAGGAGAGTGATGGGGTGCTACACCAGATGACCTGGCCTCCACAGTCACCAGACCTGAACCCAATCGAGATGGTTTGGGGTGAGCTGGACCGCAGAGTGAAGGCAAAAGGGCCAACAAGTGCTAAGCATCTCTGGGAACTCCTTCAAGACTGTTGGAAGACCATTTCCAGTGACTACTATATTTAAATAAATATATTTATACTTATAATATTTATATTATTATTAATTTATTTATTTATTTATATATTTTTTTCTTTAAATTAGGATTAAAGCAATTTCCAAAAACAGTGCCACCCTTGTCCCTGGTCTGAGTCTGTCACTGCAAATTATTTGCAACTTTTCAAACGCCGTACATTAACTTTTTCTTGTGTGCAGCTCCTGTTGTAAACAATAATTTATATTTACATATATACTGCTCAACAAAATAAAAGGAAAAAGGGAACACTAAAATACCATTGTGTTGTTTAAGTGTTATATATATAACATTTTTCATCTTATTTCTTTTTTCTTTAAATTAGAATTAAAGCCATTTGCAGAAACAGCGCCACCCTGGTCAGTGGTGTGAGTCAGTTATTGCAGATAATTTGTCGCAAGCTTTCGAGACTACTCAGGTCTCTTCTTCAGCTCAATATAACACAAAATCTGAGGAGACTAGAGTTGAGCGGATCGGCTATAATCCGGGTTCCGACAGATCCGGATCGTGTTGCCGCCGAAGTCCAGATCTGATCCGGAATCCGCGGCTATGTAAATGGGAGTCGGATCCGGGACGAGAGGAGAGAGAGAGGAGAGAGAAGAGAGAGAGAGAGAGAAGAGAGAGGAGAGAGAGAAGAGAGAGGAGAGAGAGAAAGAGAGAGAAGAGAGAGGAGAGAGAGAAGAGAGAGGAGAGAGAGAAAGAGAGAGAAGAGAGAGGAGAGAGAGAGAAGAGAGAGGAGGAGAGAGAGAGAGAGAGAGAGGAGAGAGAAAAGAGAGAGAAGAGAGAGAAGAGAGAGAGAAGAGAGAGGAGAGAGAGAAGAGAGAGGAGAGAGAGAAAGAGAGAGAAGAGAGAGGAGAGAGAAGAGAGAGGAGAGAAGAGAAGACGAGAGGAGAGAGAGAAAGAGAGAGAAGAGAGAGAAGAGAGAGAGAGAAGAGAGAGGAGAGAGAGAAGAGAGAGGAGAGAGAGAGAAGAGAGAGGAGAGAGAGAAGAGAGAGGAGAGAGAGAAAGAGAGAGAAGAGAGAGAAGAGAGAGAGAGAAGAGAGAGGAGAGAGAGAAGAGAGAGGAGAGAGAGAGAAGAGAGAGGAGAGAGAAGAGAGAGGAGAGAGAGAGAGAGAAGAGAAAGGAGAGAGAGAGAAGAGAGAGGAGAGAGAGAAGAGAGAGGAGAGAGAGAGAAGAGAGAGGAGAGAGAGAAAGAGAGAGAAGAGAGAGGAGAGAGAGAGAAGAGAGAGGAGAGAGAGAGAGAAGAGAGAGGAGAGAGAGAAAGAGAGAGAAGAGAGAGGAGAGAGAGAGAAGAGAGAGGAGAGAGAGAAGAGAGAGGAGAGAGAGAAAGAGAGAGAAGAGAGAGGAGAGAGAGAGAAGAGAGAGGAGAGAGAGAGAAGAGAGAGGAGAGAGAGAAAGAGAGAGAAGAGAGAGAAGAGAGAGAGAAAAGAGAGAGGAGAGAGAGAAGAGAGGAGAGAGAGAGAAGAGAGAGGAGAGAGAGAGAAGAGAGAGGAGAGAGAGAGAAGAGAGAGGAGAGAGAGAGAGCCCTGCTGAGCCGGAGCCCAGAGCAAGCCAGGAACCCCGGCAGCCAGTCCCAGCCAAAGTCAGCAACACCCCCTGACAAAAGCCCAAATAAAAGAGATCTCAGAGAGCTGCAAGATGCAATACATAGAGGACTGGAAGAGTGAATTAGAGAACTCCCAGAAACTCACCATCTACCGGTCACTGCGGAGGGACTACACTCTGGCCCCATATCTGGAAAGGCTACGCCACCCCAAAGACAGGCAGACCCCTGAGCCTGTACAGACTGAGTGCCCACAGCCTAGAGGTGGAAACAGGGCGGCACCGACAGACATACAAGCCGCGGGGAGAACAGACTGTGCCAGCATTGCCAGCAGGGGGCTCTGGAGGACGAGACGCATTTCCTACTGCACTGTGACAAATACTCAGCAGTGAGGGGCTCCCACTTCCAGAAATTTACCACCCATAGCCCGGGCTTTCCATCCATGGATGAGGACATGAAACTCCGCTTCCTACTGGGGGAAGAGGAATCAATGGTGGAGATCGCCGCCCAATATGTCACCACATGTCATAAGCTGAGGGGAACCTAAGACCCCTAAATGGACTGTCAGAGCCCAAATTGTGCCCCCCAACTCCCCATAACCCTGATCCCCCTCCCACCACACTTACTGTATTTCTCTTGCTTTGGCAACACTAATTGTATTTTGGTCCTGCCAATAAAGCATATTTGAATTTGAATTTGAATTTGAGAGAAGAGAGAGGAGAGAGAGAGAAGAGAGAGAGAGAAGAGAGAGGAGAGAGGGAGAGAGAGAAAGAGGGAGAAGAGAGAGAGAGAAGAGAGAGAAGAGGAGAGAGAGAGAAGAGAGGAGAGAGAGAGAGAGAGAAGAGAGAGGAGAGAGAGAAGAGAGAGGAGAGAGAGGGGAGAGAGGGAGAGAGGAGAGAGAGAGAGGAGAGAGAGAAAGAAGAGAGAGGAGAGAGAGAAAGAAGAGAGAGGACGGAGAGAGAGAAGAGAGAGAGAAGAGAGAGAGAAGAGAGAGGAGAGAGAGAGGAGAGAGAGAGAAGAGAGAGGAGAGAGAGAGAAGAGAGAGGAGAGAGAGAGAAGAGAGAGGAGAGAGAGGAGAGAGGAGAGAGAAGAGAGAAAGAGAGAGAGAGAAGAGAGAGAAGAGAGAGGAGAGAGAGAAGAGAGAGAAGAGAGAGAGAAGAGAGAGAGAAGAGAGAGAGGAGAGAGAGAAGAGAGAGAGAAGAGAGAGAAGAGTAGAGAGGAAAGAGAGAGGAGAGAGAGAAGAGAGAGAAGAGAGAGAGGGAGAGGGAGAGAGAGAGAGAAGAGAGAGGAGAGAGAGAGAAGAGAGAGGAGAGAGAGAGGGAGAGGGAGAGAAGAGAGAGAAGAGAGAGAAGAGTAGAGAGGAAAGAGGAGAGGAGAGAAGAGAGAGAGAAGAGAGAGAGGGAGAGGGAGAGAAGAGAGAGAAGAGAGAGAAGAGTAGAGAGGAAAGAGAGAGGAGAGAGAGAAGAGAGAGAAGAGAGAGAGGGAGAGGGAGAGAAGAGAGAGAAGAGAGAGGAGAGAGAGAAGAGAGAGAGAAGAGAGAGACGTGAGAGAGAAAGAAGAGAGAAGAGAGAGAGAAGAGAGAAGAGAGAGAGAGGAGAGAAGAGTTCTGGAAGCTGCTTATTATTACCATCTTTTCAGTTAGCCATTCAAATAAGTATCAACCACTGAGGGCTTCAGTTCATTTAAACAATTTGTTATCTCACTGGCTAACACGGTACAAAGATATATTTTACCTGCAGATAATTTGTAAGTTTTCTAATGTACAATTCCTTTTCTCCTGCTGTAAACAATCAACTTACAGTATCTGCTATATTGTAGCTGTTGTAATCAAATATAGCATTTAATACATATGTAATATATATATTTTTATATTTTATTTATACCCAATTCCCAGAAACAGCGCCCCCCTGGTCACTGGTCAGAGTCTGTCACTTCAGATAATTAGTAATTTTTCTAATGCTGCACAGTTCTTTTTTCTGTGTGATCAGCTCCTGCTGTAAGTAATAACTTCCAGTGTCTGCTACATTTTACACTCTAATATAGTTTTGTTTTTTTTAAAAATAAATAAAATAATAAATAAAAGATAAATATATATATATAATATATATATATATATATATATATATATATATAATATATATATATATATATATTCTTTAAATTAGAATTATAGTTATTCCCAGAAACAGCGCCCCCCGGTCACTGGTCAGAGTCCTGGTCACTGCAGATAATTTGTAATTTTTCTAATGCTGCACATTCTTTTTTTCTTGTGTTCAGCTCTTGCTGTAAATAATAACTTCCATTGTCTGCTACGTTTTAGCTGTTATAACCTAATTTGTGGATACAGTATTGTACTATCTTACTGATATCCAGTATAGCTCATTGCTTATATTCTACCTCTCGCACACCAACAATTCCATTGTAAGCTAAAGTGCAGTTTAATTTGCTTTATATGCTTTTTACTGATACAGTATGTTGTATTAGTGACTGTAATAATTGTATATGAATACAGTACTTTTTTTGTATTCCAGTAATAGGTTTGTATAAATACAGTAAATATTTTTGGGTTGTGGAACGAATTGGTTGCATTTCAATGATTTCCTATGCGAAAATTTGCTTTGATATAAGAGTAAAGGCCGCTTTACACACAACGACATTGTGTGTAATAGTACTTAAGTACTTACCTAAGGTTATGTGCCCACGCTGCGGATTTACCGCGGATTTTGCCGCGGATTTACTGCGGATTTCCCGAAAATCTGCAGCAGCGGCACTTCCAAGCCATTTCAATGGCATTTTGGAAATGCTGTGTCCATGCTGCGGATTTTTTCCGCGGCGGATTTGCCGCGGATTTTGATCCGGAAAAATCTGCAGCATGTCAATTAGGCTATGTGTCCACGGTAGAATGTACCTGCGGATTTTTCTGCATGAAAATCCGCGACTTTCGTGGCAAGATCCGCACCTTATTTTTGCCGCGGATTTGCCGCGGATTTACCGCGGATTTGCCGCGGATTGATGCGGATTTTTTTTTTTCCCTATTCTATACCCAAAATCCGCACCAAAATCCGCAACAATAATTGACATGCTGCAGATTTTTCCGGATCAAAATCCGCGGAAAATCCGCCGCGGAAAATTCCGCAGCATGGACACAGCATTTCCAAAATGCCATTGAAATGGCTTGGAAGTGCCGCTGCTGCAGATTTTCGGAAAATCCGCGGTAAATCCGCGGCAAAATCCGCGCAAAATCCGCAGCGTGGGCACATAGCCTTATTGTTGTGGATTTTGGTGCGGATTTTGGGTATAGAATGGGGGAAAAAAAAAATCCGCATCAAAATCCGCGGCAAATCCGCGGCAAATCCGCGGGTGCGGATTTGCCGCGAAAGTCGCGGATTTTCATGCAGAAAAATCCGCAGGTACATTCTACCGTGGACACATAGCCTTATAGTAAGGGCGTGGTAATAGGTTGCTGGCTGGACACCATGCGCATGCAAGTGTGAACAGTGCCCTATGCGCGCCACTAGTGTGCAATTTACCTTGCACCTGTGAAGTGTCCATCATGTTGAGAGGTTTGTCTGCATCCTGTTTGTGCATTAGATGTGTTGGCCTATGCTAACTGGACTGGTTGCCCTTTTTTGCTGTGAGTACACAACGACATTGCTAACGAGATGTCGTCACGGAATTCGTGACACACATCCGGCCTCGTTTTGCCCATGACGCACAACCGACGGGGGCGGGTGCTTCATGATGTCGCTGTGTGTAAAGTGGCCTTAGGCTACTTTCACACATCCGGATTTTTGCTCTGCGGCACAATACGGCGTTCTGCAGAAAAACCGCAACCAGCTTTTGTAACGCCGGTTGCGTTTTTTTTTGCATAGACTTACATTAGTGCCGTATTGTGCCGCAGGGGCTTGCGTTCGGTCCTGTTTTTGCCGCATGCGGCAGATTTAGCCGATGCGGCGGCCGGATCGAACGTTCCCTGCAACGTTTTTTGCTCCGGCA
This sequence comes from Anomaloglossus baeobatrachus, assembly GCF_048569485.1. Lineage (NCBI taxonomy): Eukaryota > Metazoa > Chordata > Amphibia > Anura > Aromobatidae > Anomaloglossus > Anomaloglossus baeobatrachus. The sequence goes on from NC_134361.1 coordinate 179,686,258, forward strand.
AAAAACACCGCATCGCGCCGCATCCGGCCGCTGCGGCGCATTTTTCAATGCATACCTATGGAGGCCGGATGCGGCGCGATGCGGAAAAAAACGCATCCGGCCGCCGCATGCGGTTTTTTCCACTGCGCATGCTCAGTAGCATGCCGCAACCGGAAAAAAACGGACGGGCCGCATGTAAAAACTTATGCAAAGGATGCGGTGTTTTCGCCGCATCCGTTGCATAGTTTTCACAGCCGGATTGAGCCGCAGAGCTCAAGCCGGATGTGTGAAAGTAGCCTTAATTTGGTAAGAGCAAAACCCGGGAACCAATTATGCTCGTAATCCAAGGTTCCACTGTATATATCTTTTTATTTTTTTTTCTTTAAAACAGAATTATAGCAATTTCCAGAAACAGCGCCCCCCCCCGGGTCAGTGGCGTGAGTCAGGTACTGCAGATAATTTGTCATTTTTCTAGTGTACGATTCCTTTCTCCTGCTGTAAACAATAACTTCTGGTCTCTGCTATGCTCTGGCTGGGGTAATGGGATCCAGTATTTGGTTGTGTAGTAGAGATTTCCATCTGACTGAAAGAGAATGTGCTCATTGAGAATGTCATATCTATTTGCACAGCAGAGCTGATTGATAAAAGCATTATGTTACAACATCACTTGGAGCTTTCTTTCTACTCTGAAGTGATAATAGCGGCTGCTTTCAATTTCACAGGATATTATACTCCTGAAGATCTAACTGCTTCTCTTTCCTCCTCTTCTTTCCCTCTCTTACTCTCGGGCTCCCCTGGGATTTTTCATTTTACGTTTACCAGAATCTCTTATTACAGCTCTGCTGAGGTCAGTTTAGGACACGGTCCAGCATTCTCTCCCTCCCATCCCAGCTCTGCCTTTCCATCATGATGCTTTTCATTCCTTTTTTTTATTTGTCTCTTGTTTTCATAAGAACAAATAATAATAATGGATGGAATGTTTATTTTTGAATGTTGTTTACAAAACAGGTGCAGGATATGATGTTTGTCTATCTGCTCCATGGCCGTAAAAGAGGATCCTGGAAAAAAAACCTCCAAAAATTGGAGAAATATTCTAAAAATGTGCCAGTGTGAAAAGGTGTATCCCAAGGAGCGCTGAGACCATATGAAAATAATTAAGGAAGTTTCCTGTGTTATGTAAACAAAGCCTCTATACTTCTTGAATAAGGCATAGCCGAAACGCGTCATTTTTTTTCTTCTTCCCTTCATGGTATTTTTTTACTTATTTTAATTTAGAAATAAATGACTGGAATCAGAGTCTCTGCCCCTACAGTCTCTAAAAATGTGCCAGTGTGAAAAGGTGTGAGACCATATGAAAATAATTAAGGAAGTTTCCTCTGTTATGTAAACAAAGCTTCTATACTTCTTGAATAAGGCATAGCCGAAACGCGTCGTTTTTTTTTCTTCTTCCCTTCATGGTATTTTTTTACTTATTTTAATTTACAAATAAATGACTGGAATCAGAGTCTCTGCCCCTACATTCTCTAAAAATGTGCCAGTGTGAAAAGGTGTGAGACCATATGAAAATAATTAAGGGAGTTTCCTCTGTTATGTAAAGAAAGCTTCTATACTTCTTGAATAAGGCATAGCCGAAACGCGTGTTTTTTTTTTCTTCTTGCCTTCATGTATTTTTTTACTTATTTTAATTTAGAAATAAATGACTGGAATCAGAGTCTCTGCCCTACATTGTCTAAAAATATGCCAGTGTGAAAAGGTGTATCCAAGGAGCGCTGAGACCATATGAAAATAATTAAGGAAGTTTCCTCTGTAATGTAAACAAAGCTTCTATACTTCTTGATTAAGGCATAGCCGAAACGCGTTATTTTTTCTTCTTCCCTCCATGGTATTTTTTTACTTATTTTAATTTAGAAATAAATGACTGGAATCAGAGTCTCTGCCCCTACATTGTCTAAAAATGTGCCAGTGTGAAAAGGTGTATCCCAAGGAGCGCTGAGACCATATGAAAATAATTAAGGGAGTTTCCTCTGTTATGTAAACAAAGCTTCTATACTTCTTGAATAAGGCATAGCCGAAACGCGTCGTTTTTTTTTTTCCTTCTTGCCTTCATGGTATTTCTTTACTTATTTTAATTTACAAATAAATGACTGGAATCAGAGTCTCTGCCCCTACATTCTCTAAAAATGTGCCAGTGTGAAAAGGTGTGAGACCATATGAAAATAATTAAGGAAGTTTCCTCTGTAATGTAAACAAAGCTTCTATACTTCTTGAATAAGGCATAGCCGAAACGCGTCGTTTTTTTTCTTCTTCCCTCCATGGTATTTTTTTTACTTATTTTAATTTAGAAATAAATGACTGGAATCAGAGTCTCTGCCCCTATATTCTCTAAAAATGTGCCAGTGTGAAAAGGTGTGAGACCATATGAAAATAATTAAGGAAGTTTCCTCTGTTATGTAAACAAAGCTTCTATACTTCTTGAATAAGGCATAGCCGAAACGCGTCGTTTTTTTTCTTCTTCCCTTCATGGTATTTTTTTACTTATTTTAATTTAGAAATAAATGACTGGAATCAGAGTCTCTGCTCCTACATTCTCTAAAAATGTGCCAGTGTGAAAAGGTGTATCCCATGGAGCGCTGAGACCATATGAAAATAATTAAGGGAGTTTCCTCTGTTATGTAAACAAAGCTTCTATACTTCTTGAATAAGGCATAGCCGAAACGCGTCGTTTTTTTCTTCTTCCCTCCATGGTATTTTTTACTTATTTTAATTTAGAAATAAATGAATGGAATCAGAGTCTCTGCCCCTACATTCTCTAAAAATGTGCCAGTGTGAAAAGGTGTATCCCAAGGAGCGCTGAGACCATATGAAAATAATTAAGGAAGTTTCCTCTGTTATGTAAACAAAGCTTCTATACTTCTTGAATAAGGCATAGCCGAAACGCTTCGTTTTTTTCTTCTTCCCTCCATAGTATTTTTTTTACTTATTTTAATTTAGAAATAAATGACTGGAATCAGGGTCTCTGCCCCTACATTCTCCAAAAAATGTGCCAGTGTGAAAAGGTGTGAGACCATATGAAAATAACTAAGGAAGTTTCCTCTGTTATGTAAACAAAGCTTCTATACTTCTTGAATAAGGCATAGCCGAAACGCGTTATTTTTTTTCTTCTTACCTTCATGGTATTTTTTTACTTATTTTAATTTAGAAATAAATGACTGGAATCAGAGTCTCTGCCCCTACATTCTCTAAAAATGTGCCAGTGTGAAAAGGTGTATCCCAAGGAGCGCTGAGACCATATGAAAATAATTAAGGAAGTTTCCTCTGTTATGTATTCAAGGCTTCTATACTTCTTGAATAAGGCATAGCCGAAACGCGTCGTTTTTTTTCTTCTTCCCTTCATGGTATTTTTTACTTATTTTAATTTACAAATAAATGACTGGAATCAGAGTCTCTGCCCCTACATTCTCTAAAAATGTGCCAGTGTGAAAAGGTGTATCCCAAGGAGCGCTGAGACCATATGAAAATAATTAAGGGAGTTTCCTCTGTTATGTAAACAAAGTTTCTATACTTCTTGAATAACGCATAGCCGAAATGCGTCGTTTTTTTCTTCTTCCCTCCATGGTATTTTTTTTACTTATTTTAATTTAGAAATAAATGACTGGAATCAGAGTTTCTGCCCCTACATTCTCTAAAAATGTGCCAGTGTGAAAAGGTGTGAGACCATATGAAAATAATTAAGGGAGTTTCCTCTGTTATGTAAACAAAGCTTCTATACTTCTTGAATAAGGCATAGCCGAAACGCGTCGTTTTTTTTCTTCTTCCCTTCATGGTATGTTTTTTACTTATTTTAATTTAGAAATAAATGACTGGAATCAGGGTCTCTGCCCCTACATTCTCCAAAAAATGTGCCAGTGTGAAAAGGTGTGAGACCATATGAAAATAACTAAGGAAGTTTCCTCTGTTATGTAAACAAAGCTTCTATACTTCTTGAATAAGGCATAGCCGAAACGCGTTATTTTTTTTCTTCTTACCTTCATGGTATTTTTTTACTTATTTTAATTTAGAAATAAATGACTGGAATCAGAGTCTCTGCCCCTACATTGTCTAAAAATGTGCCAGTGTGAAAAGGTGTGAGACCATATGAAAATAATTAAGGGAGTTTCCTCTGTTATGTAAACAAAGCTTCTATACTTCTTGAATAAGGCATAGCCGAAACGCGTCGTTTTTTTTCTTCTTCCCTTCATGGTATTTTTTTTACTTATTTTAATTTACAAATAAATGACTGGAATCAGAGTCTCTGCCCCTACATTCTCTAAAAATGTGCCAGTGTGAAAAGGTGTATCCCGTGGAGCGCTGAGACCATATGAAAATAATTAAGGGAGTTTCCTCTGTTATGTAAACAAAGCTTTTATACTTCTTGAATAAGGCATAGCCGAAATGCGTCGTTTTTTTCTTCTTCCCTCCATGGTATTTTTTTTACTTATTTTAATTTAGAAATAAATGACTGGAATCAGAGTCTCTGCCCCTACATTCTCGAAAAATGTGCCAGTGTGAAAAGGTGTATCCCAAGGAGCGCTGAGACCATATGAAAATAATTACGTTTCCTCTGTTATGTAAACAAAGCTTCTATACTTCTTTAATAAGGAATAGCCGAAACGCGTTGTTTTTTTCTTCTTCCCTCTATGGTATTTTTTTACTTTAATTTAGAAATAAATGACTGGAATCAGAGTCTCTTCCCCTACATTCTCGTTACATATTTCATATTTTAAGGATGAAAAGTATCTGATTTTTTAGACAATTTTTCATATGCTGAACCCAGCCTAAAATAGGGAAAGAAGATGGTGCATTTTATAAGCACTGATGTAAAGGGTGGAATTGGAAATTTTTATATATCATATCTTCTCTTTGGTTCGTTATATGGCTGGAAGATTCCCTTTTTTTACTTTTTGATAAGTTTCTTAAAATCCAAATTTGCTGTAAGCCATCCTAACATAGCACCAACATATTCCACAGCGTTGTACAAACATTGTCACCATTTACATCAGTCCTTATCCCTTGGGAAATGCACCATCATCTTTTCCCTATTTTAGACTGTGTTCAGATGAGTATATAAAAAACTGTCCAAAAAATTGGATGATTTTCACCCTACATTATGTCATCCTAATGTAGGGGCAGAGACCCTGATTACAGTCATGTGTCACATGACATGGATCTCCCTGAGAATCTGTCTCTAAAGCTTTTTTTAAATGAAAGGAGGCATTAACAGTATGAGACATGTAATGACTGACAGTCTGCTCTAATTATCACATATAATTACACAGTACAGCAGAAGTAAACTTTGTATCTACATTATTATTAATATTATTTATTATTGTGCTATTTATTCCATGTCACTTTACATGTGAAAGGGGTGTACATAATCTACATCAGAGAAAAAAGGGATTCTATCAAAACTACACCAAGCTGCGCTGTATGTTTATAACCCCGCCCACACCCCTGATTAGCAGCTTCTTGTGTACACTGTGAGAAGCTAATCGGGGTGGGGGCGGGGTTACACAGATTAGCCTAACTTGTTTGCACGTGACACCTACTCATCTAGTAATAATAAGCTCTTGAGGATAAAACAGTGATTGCATTTAAACTACAGCCCATAGCCTGTAGACACATCCCTGTAATCAGGCTCTCAGTCCTCACATCATGATCAAATTTTATAGCAAAAAACTGTTGGGAGATTCCCTTTAACCCCTTAAAGGAATTCTGTCAGTAAGAGCAACTCTCCTAAAGCTGTCTAAATGGGCATTAGAGATCTTTAGTCTGAACTGGTGCAAACTAAATATAGCATACATTGTCAAAAATAGCAGTGGCACTCAAGTAGAGGGAAGAAGAAAAAAATAAAGTGATGTATATGGTGAACATTAGAAGGTGAAAATACATTACTGCAAAGAAAACATGAAAAATGTGAAAAATTACTTTGCAGTAATGCATTTTCACATTCCAATGTTCACTATATACATTTTTGTTTTTTCTCCTCCCTCTACTTGAGTGCAACTATTTTTGACAATGTATGCTATGTTCAGTATGCACCAATTCAGACTATAATATTAGGAAGTGTCGGCAATTCTTGTATTTTGTTTTATGGAGTTGTAGCGCCCCTGACGCCATCAGGGAGCTACAAGGTTCTGCATCCACACCAGGATGCAGGGCCTACCCCCTAGGGCCCCGGAAGACCAGTGCCGGTCACACACAAACACTTCACAAAATCCCAGTTTTTCCCCAACAATCCCCCATAGAATGGTACAAAGCTAGGGTTGGCCGAATGGATGGCCACCTAGAAGTGGAGCCACTCCAGTCCACTAGTTGACCAGGTGGGAGGGGCGGACTGTGGACAGTCAGAAAAACAGTAGGGAGTTGAGCAGTGACAGTGAACGTGAGCAAATGCACTGACTTGGAGTGAGCAGTAACCTGGTGCCCAGGAGGGTAGTTGCCAGTGGAGTACAGTGGAGTACTACTGGAACTACGCACCAACGGGGTACAGGACCCTAGGTCAGACATCAGCTCCAGGCAGGACTGATAGCACCTGCACAGCAAAGGGACCATCAAGGACCTCGCTGACCTTAAAAATCTGAGACTCAGTAGCAAAGGGAGAGCCGGGGACAGGACCAGAAACTCCAACCCCACAGGGTTCACGCTACCGTCGTACGGACTGCAGTGGAAAACCACCGGACAGGGACCCCCAGTTGCTCTACGCCACGAGGACCCACCAACCAGAGACAGGTGCAGGGAAAGAAGGCACCAGATTACTAACCGGTACTGGAACAAAGGGGACCTGAAGGGGAAACCAGCCGGCCTCAGGTGACCAGTTACAGCCAGAAAGTGAGTAAAGAACCACTTGCACTGAACCCTTTGTGTGGACTACCTTCTTCTGACACCCGTCACATCACCTACCCTTTGGGGCCCAGCCCTGCTTGCCGAGGGCCTACCATCCAGGCTGCCATTAACACCAGCCCCAGTAGTGGACATTGTGCAGCAGCGGCTCCCATCCACATAGCCGCAACACTGCAAGTGGCGTAATGTGTGAACACTAATCTAATCCCCTATAAATATACCCCCTTTACAAAAAGGGCCCAGGGCACGGAACCGGACAACGGCCACCAAAGTGACATTCCCCAGATATACACCGCTGGGACCAAGTACCCCATAACCTTGGGCGACACAGAGTCATGTCCTTTGTCTGCGCACTCCTCCCAGTGATCTAAGGTGTTTTAATGTTAATCTTCACTAGCCCTTATACAGAGGTCAGGAATGACATGAGAAGACGCAGAAATTTAGATTAGGACCCAGTTGAGAGTTACACCTTGGCGTGGTAACTGGGCTCGAGTAAACTTGGCCAATTTTATTTGCAAAATAACTCATTTTTTTCCCATTTTTTTCAATTTTTCATGTTTTCTTTGTAGTAATGCATTATCACATTCCAATGTTCACCATATACATCTTTGTTTTTTTCTACTTGAGTGCAACTCCTATTTTTGACAATGTATGCTATGTTCAGTTTGCACCAGTTCAGACTATAAGATTAGGAAGTGCCGGCAATTCTTGAATTTTGTCAGTCTTTACATGTCTCACACTAGTAACTCCACCTTATATTTACAATAATCTCTGGAGGCAGATTCTCAGGAAGATCTATGTCCGGTACAGAGATCTTAAAGGGAACATGTCAGCAGTTTTGAGGCCTATAAGCTGTGGCCACCTGTTACGAGGGGGACCCGGGGAAGCGTGCCAAGATGGGGAATGGACAGCTTCCGCCGGTCAAGGTCCACTGTGCGGTGTAAGGGACCGCTGCTATGGTGGGTGAAGAGTGAGCGGGTTGCTGCTAGCGATCGTCTGGAATGTCACAGACGATCTATGTACACCGGTCTGCCCTAACCCGTGTGGGTTGTATGGCAGGATCACACGGCTCGGTGTACCTGTTGCACGGGGAAGCACAGAGGTGCCCACGCACGTGTGCCAGTGGAAGTCACGAGAATATGGCACGAGGGTAGCACAGAGGTGCCCACGCACGTGTGCTTTCAATAACCAGGTGAGTCCGGTGGAGACTCGAGGAGCTCACCTGGGACAGGAACACGGCCTGTTGAAGGAGCTACTGCCGGAGCAGCAAGGCAGGGACACGGTCTGCAAACCAGGTGCTGCCTAAGCAGCAAGGGCCAAGCCCACAGAAGAGGATAATGCCTGAGCAGTGGCGTGGCAGCACGCTGCCAGACATCCAAACATAGAAGGATGGTCGTGCGCCGCCATGATGGCAGGAGGAGCTTTTAAGGAGGTGTAGCTCCAGCCAAGGGCGGGCGCGAGGCGGAGATGACGGACTTGACCCAATCAGGATCCACGACATCCCAGCCTGGCCAGTCAGGATTCACCACGTCACCAGCCTTGTCATCAAGCCGTGTGACGTCAGTGGGCGAATCAGGATCCACCAAGCATAGCACATGCTCACCCTCCTGCCTCTGGGAAATAGAGGCGGGATCCTCGGTCTCACAATGTGTAGAGATAACGGGAGTCTCACTGCTTCCCTGAGCAGCAAACCTCTGCACATTGCGCAACCTCACAGACCTTCGAGGCTGCTGAGCAGGAGGAGCTGCGGCAGGCAAGGAATGGGAGACCGCCTCATTTCTTGCAACAGGAGTACCACTAGGTGTCACCCTTGTGCTTCCTCTCTGAGGAGGTTTCTCCTGCAGTCTGGCAGACCTTCGGCGCTGCTGAGCAGGAGCGCTCGTGGCAGGCAAGGAGACTGTCTCATTCCTTGCCACAGGAGAGCCACGAGGTGTAACATTACCCCCCCGTCTAGGCCCCCCCCCTGCCCGTGCTCGAAGGCCGCTATCAAACCCGGGGCGTGGATATGATCCTCCAATTCCCAGGATCTATGCTCCGGACCACGGCCGACCCACTCCACGAGGTAGTACCTCCTGCCCCGTATGACTTTTGTCTCCACAAGCTTCGCCACCTCAGAGTCGTCGGGCGGGGAGTCAGTTTGAGGCATCAGGGACCCCGAGAACTTATTAAGTCGTACGGGTTTCAGGAGGGACACGTGAAAGGTGTTGGCTATAGCCCAGCGTGGAGGGAGCTGGAGACGGTATGCCACCGGGTTCACCTGCTCTAGTACTTTAAACGGACCCAGGTACCTTGGGGCGAACTTGGCTGCCTGTACCCGTAGGTTAACATTCTTAGAGGACAGCCACACTAGGTCACCAGGGGCAAAGGATGGTGCAGGGTGGCGGCGCTCATCAGCCGTTGTCACCATCCGGTCTTTAGCCCTCTTAAGGGCCTCTTGGGTGTTATCCCAGATCTCCCGGGCCTCGGTCGCCCAATCCTCCACTCTAGGATCGGGTGACGTAATGGGCATCGGAACCGGGATTCTGGGATGTTGTCCGTTATTGAGCAGGAACGGAGTCTGACCAGAGTATTCATGGACCGAATTATTAATGGCAAATTCGGCCCAAGGAAGGAGGTTAGCCCAGTTGTCGTGGTGCGCGGAGATAAAATGGCGGAGGTAAGTTACCAAGGTCTGATTGGTCCTCTCTACCAGTCCATTGGTTTCGGGATGGTATGCGGAGGAGATGTTCAGCTCTATCTGCAGGAGCTTACAGAGCTCTCTCCAGAAGCGAGACGCGAACTGGGGACCCCGGTCGCTCACCACCTTGTCAGGCATGCCATGCAGCCTAAATACATGCCTAATGAATAAGGTGGCGAGAGCACGTGACGTCGGGAGTCGTGGGAGAGGCACCAAGTGGACCATTTTAGAGAAGTGATCCGTGATGACCCATACGACCTTGTGACCTGCTGACTTGGGCAGATCTCCCAGGAAGTCCATTCCCACCACTTCCCAGGGACGATCCGGCACTGGCAGTGGGTGAAGAAGACCTGCCAGTCTCTGCCGGGACGGCTTATTCCGTGCACACGACATACAGGCTCCCACATACTCCTGTATGTCCTGGGGTAGTCTCGGCCACCAATAGTGCCTAGTCACAAGGTCTCTGGTCCTTTTGACCCCAAAGTGACCCCCGACCTTGGAGGCATGGGCCCACGATAGCACCTCATTCCGTAGTTCAGGGGGAACGAGGGTCTTGCCAGGTGGCACCTGGTCCAAAGAAGTGGGAGTGACCATCCTCAAGCTGTCTAGGGGTAGTATAAGACGAGGCTCCTCCTCGTCCTCCTCCAACACAACCATACAACGTGACAAGGCATCGGCCCGTACGTTCTTCTCACCGGCCAGGTGGCGGATAATAAAGCGGAACCGGGAGAAGACCAAGGACCAACGGGCCTGCCTTGGGTTCAGACGTTGTGCTGTCTGGAGGTATGTGAGATTTTTATGGTCGGAAAATACTTCAAATGGATGCTTTGCACCCTCCAGGAGATGCCGCCATTCCTGGAATGCTAGTTTCATCGCCAGTAACTCCCTATCCCCTATGGAGTAGTTCCTCTCGGCCGGAGAAAAGGTTTTGGAGAAAAAGAAACATGGATGCTTCCTTCCTCGTTCGTCTTTCTGGTACAGGACTGCACCAGCACCGACCGAAGAGGCGTCTACCTCTAGTAGGAAGGGTTTGGAGATGTCTGGACGATGAAGGATGGGAGCTCTGGAGAAGTAAGTTTTGAGAGTGTGAAATGCCTCTACCGTTTCCCGTGTCCATGCTTTGGGATTAGCGCCCTTGCGGGTAAGGGCAATGATGGGTGCTGCCACCATCGAGAAGTTGGGAATGAACTGGCGATAATAATTGATAAACCCCAAGAATCGCTGAATCGCTTTCAGCGAGCGGGGCTCAGGCCATTTCATCACTGTCTCCAACTTCCCCGGATCCATTGCTAACCCCTGACTGGACACGATATACCCCAGGAACGGCAAGGATTCACGTTCAAAAACGCACTTTTCTAGCTTAGCATATAACGAATGAGTGCGGAGCCTCTTAAGTACTCGGATGACATCCCTCCGATGGGTGGCAAGATCGGGGGAGAAGATAAGGATATCATCCAGGTATGCAACCACGGAAAGATACAAATCCCGGAAAACATCATTCACAAAGTCTTGAAATACGGCGGGGGCATTGCAGAGTCCGAAGGGCATTACGAGATACTCGTAGTGACCGTCCCTGGTGTTGAAGGCGGTCTTCCACTCATCGCCCTCTCGGACTCGCACTAGATTATACGCCCCGCGTAGATCCAGCTTCGTGAAGATATTTGCTCCGCGGAATCTATCAAATAACTCCGTAATGAGGGGCAAAGGGTATTTGTTTTTGATCGTGATTGCATTTAATCCCCTGTAATCGATACAGGGGCGTAGATCCCCTTCCTTCTTTTGCACGAAGAAGAACCCCGCACCGGCCGGTGAAATAGACTTGCGAATGAACCATTTTGCCAGGCTGTCCTGAATATATTTGGACATAGCCTCCGTCTCTGGAGCAGAGAGGGGATACACTCTGCCCCTAGGGGGCTCGGAGCCTGGCTTCAGGTCTATTCGGCAATCGTATGGCCGGTGGGGAGGAAGGGTATCTGCGGCCCTCTTGGAGAAGACGTCCCTGTAGGCCTCATAAGGTGTCGGTAAACCTGGCTCCCCTGTATTCCCTGAGGACCCAACCGACCTAATGGTAGCGGGTGGTTCGGTAGTCACGAGGTGCTCCCTACAGGATCCTGCCCATGATGAGATCTCCCCTGTTGCCCAGTTGAGTATAGGAGCATGCTGTCTCAACCAGGGGAGGCCCAGTGGGATCTCATCCGTCCCCCCTGGAAGCACCAGGAAAGACACCTGCTCATGGTGTCCTGGTGGTACTTCCATCCTGAGAGGGATGGTGATCTGGGTGATGGGATCGACTAGTAGGGACCCGTTGACTACCCGAACCCTGAGTGGCTTGGGCAAGAGAACCAGGGGAACTGAGTATCGGGTTGCCAGGGAAGTCGAAATGAAATTGCCATCAGCGCCTGAGTCCAGGCAGGCCAGAGCAGAGAAGAGAGTAGTGCCAAACTGCAACTGGGCGCTGATAGTCAACCTAGAGGGAGAAGCAGCGTCTAGGAACCCCCCTCTGATGGAAACTAGACACTGTCTTTTCCCGACGGTTTGGGACATCGGGTAGCTATGTGTCCCCTCTGCCCACAGGAAAAGCAGATGACACCAGGCCGAGAACCTGGGGTAGAGGAGACCGCTTTGGACACCTCCATTGACTCCACGGAGTCGCCTACAGAGCTGGCTAGGAGACCTGTCTGGTGGAAGACGGGAGCCAGACGCTTTTTAGGCCGTGAGGACGTGGGTGCTGAAGAGACCTCGAGCCTCCGCTCCGCCTGGCGGATGTCTATGCGAGAGGCAACCGCAATCAAGGACTCTAAAGTAGCAGGCACATTACGCGTGGCCAGTGCGTCTTTGACAAACCCTGCCAGGCCCTCCCAGAACCCAGGGACAAGGACCTTATCGGGCCAGTCCAGCTCTGCGGCAAGTGTCCTAAAGTGTACGGCAAAGTCCCCGACTGAAGCGGACCCTTGCCGAAGTCGTAGGAGGCGCAGCGCGGAGTCGTGGGTGACTTGAGGCCCGAGGAACACCATTCTCATGGCCCCAAGATAAGATGCTAGGTTATTCACCACCCGATCTCCGCGCTCCCACAACGGCGTGGACCACTTCAGCGCTCTCCCTGTGAGCAGGGACTGGACGAAGGCTACCTTCGCCTTCTCGGTAGCGTAAAGAGTCGCGGACAGCTCTAAGTAGGTGGTAACTTGGTTTATAAACCCACGGCACTCTGAGCTGTCCCCGCTAAAACGCTCTGGAAGCGCAAGGCGAGGAGACCTTCCGCCCAATAGCACAGCCTGGGTAGCCGCTTGGGTGGCGACTGTCGTCAGAGCAGTCTTGTCGGAGGAAGACTGCTCCACTGCTGCCAAACGTGATTCCAACTGCTGCACATAACGCAGCAACTGCTGCTGCTCTTCAGCCATAGCCAGACCTTTGGCGCGACCGTAATGTTACGAGGGGGACCCGGGGAAGCGTGCCAAGATGGGGAATGGACAGCTTCCGCCGGTCAAGGTCCACTGTGCGGTGTAAGGGACCGCTGCTATGGTGGGTGAAGAGTGAGCGGGTTGCTGCTAGCGATCGTCTGGAATGTCACAGACGATCTATGTACACCGGTCTGCCCTAACCCGTGTGGGTTGTATGGCAGGATCACACGGCTCGGTGTACCTGTTGCACGGGGAAGCACAGAGGTGCCCACGCACGTGTGCCAGTGGAAGTCACGAGAATATGGCACGAGGGTAGCACAGAGGTGCCCACGCACGTGTGCTTTCAATAACCAGGTGAGTCCGGTGGAGACTCGAGGAGCTCACCTGGGACAGGAACACGGCCTGTTGAAGGAGCTACTGCCGGAGCAGCAAGGCAGGGACACGGCCTGCAAACCAGATGCTGCCTAAGCAGCAAGGGCCAAGCCCACAGAAGAGGATAATGCCTGAGCAGTGGCGTGGCAGCACGCTGCCAGACATCCAAACATAGAAGGACGGTCGCGCGCCGCCATGATGGCAGGAGGAGCTTTTAAGGAGGTGTAGCTCCAGCCAAGGGCGGGCGCGAGGCGGAGATGACGGACTTGACCCAATCAGGATCCACGACATCCCAGCCTGGCCAGTCAGGATTCACCACGTCACCAGCCTTGTCATCAAGCCGTGTGACGTCAGTGGGCGAATCAGGATCCACCAAGCATAGCACATGCTCACCCTCCTGCCTCTGGGAAATAGAGGCGGGATCCTCGGTCTCACAATGTGTAGAGATAACGGGAGTCTCACTGCTTCCCTGAGCAGCAAACCTCTGCACATTGCGCAACCTCACAGACCTTCAAGGCTGCTGAGCAGGAGGAGCTGCGGCAGGCAAGGAGTGGGAGACCGCCTCATTTCTTGCAACAGGAGTACCACTAGGTGTCACCCTTGTGCTGCCTCTCTGAGGAGGTTTCTCCTGCAGTCTGGCAGACCTTCGGCGCTGCTGAGCAGGAGCGCTCGTGGCAGGCAAGGAGACTGTCTCATTCCTTGCCACAGGAGAGCCACGAGGTGTAACAGCCACCACCAGTGGGCTCTTATATACAGCATTCTAGATTACTGTATTTAAGAGCACAAGCTGCTGTGTAGAACGTAAAAATCACTTTATAATACTCACCTAAGGGGCGGAGCGGTGAAGTTGGGTCATATGGGCGTCTCCGTTCTCCGGTGTCGGCGCCTCCTCTTTCGGCCTTCTTCGTCCTTCTTCTGAAGCCTGTGTGCATGACGCATCCTACGTCATACACACTCGCCGGTCCCGCGCAGGTGCACTACAATGCTTTTATCTGCCCTGCTCAGGGCAGATTAAAGTGCGCCTGCGCTGGACCTCAATGCCGGCGAGTATAGATGACGTAGGACGCGTCATGCACCGTAGCTACAGAAGAAGGAGGATGATGGATGAAAGAGGAGGCTCCTGCACCGGAGATGCCCATATGACCCAACTCCACTGCAGCAACCGTTTTAGGTGAGTATTATAAAGTGATTTTTACATTCTACACAGCGACCTGGGCTCTTATATACAACATGTTAGAATGCTGTATATAAGAGCTTACTGGTGGTGGCCACAGCTTATAGGCCCCAAATCTGGTGAAAGGTTCCCTTTAACAGCTCATTTACATATTTAGAAAAATGTGGATTTCTCTGGAATAATACATCGGATCATAGATATCAAGGTATCATTGTATTCAGCTTCCTATGACCTATAGGCCCCTATAGATGACTTAGGAGGGTTCATCTCCAAACTATGATTTTATTGAAAGGAATAAGTTGCTCAAATGTGCAGCTAATTCTCCAAACATGGATGGAGAATTATGGACTATCATGAAATGTGGCCACCTCTGATTTCAAAACTAAAACTGCAATTCTAGTGACACATTTGAATTATTTTTCTTAGCCGTCTTTTTTTGGCATTATGAACCCTGACCCCATCCTAAATTAGATTTGTTGTTCTGCTGGGATATTTTTGACTTCCTGAATGAGTTGACATTTGACCATTGGAATGGCCACAGTGAGACGTCTTCTCCACTTATAAATTGCTGTTCTCACTTTGGTTTGGACGAGACCCAGTACAAGTTCTGCCGTCCTGTCTCTGGCCCCCTTCACACGTGTACACAAAATATGAACATGTGGCATGCTCCATTTTGTCCATCCGTGTGACCATCTGTGTATACATGTGTGTTTCATCCATGTGTCTGTGTATGCCGCCGTGGGACACATATATAACAAAAATGTAAGACACTGAAATTAATGTTTTTTATGTGTTAAAGATGTGCAAAGATAGATAGATAGCCGAGGTAATATCAGACAGCTGGGGGCTGGTAATATGAGGCTGGGAAGGTCCATGGCTATTGGGCCCTTCCCAGCCAAAGATAGCAGCCTGCAGTCGCCAAAGAAGTGGAGGATCACATTAGATGCTCCAATTCTGGCACTCAACTCTTCTGTATTTTTCTGGTGCTGTGGTAATCGGGGTAAAGATTTTTGGGGTTGATGTCAGCAGCGAAGTGTCCACAAACAAGGCTCACATCAAGCCCTAATGTGAGTAATGGAGAGGTGTCTTTCAGACACCCCAAATACTAACTCAGTATTAAAAAAAAAATATTTAAAAAAAATTGACCCGCACATCCAACAAGTGTGAATAGGGCTAGCTGAAAAAACATAGTAAATATAAGATGCAGAGAGCTGCACACTAAAAAGCCAACAATGTATAGGGGATCTCTGCTACTGCATTACTAATATATGAAAAAAATGAGATTATGGAGATTACCTTGCTGTTGGTTGCCGGGCTTACATGCATTGGTCAATACATAAATTAAAATCTCATTTCTTCATATAGCAGTAATACAGTGCCAGAGTTCCCTTATACACTGTTTCCTTTTTAGTGTGTAGCTGTATGCATCTTATATATAAAAAAATAAAGACACATACGTAAAAAATATACTTTATTAAAATAAATACTCCCCAAAACTTTCCCTCATTCACCTCTTTATTAAAATATAAACACACGCAGGTCAGATGTAGCCCAGAGAATCCACTCTAGTCCACAAAATCCGTCGAAGTCCACAAATGGAAACCTGAAAAAAAATCTGCAAACATACAAACACATAAAAAAAAACCTCTTACCCTCATTTACTACTTTCTTCCCCAAAAAAGAAAAGTCCCCAGCAGGTTCAACGTAGTCCAGAGTGAATCCGACATAGTCCATGGAATCCAACTAACAAAATCTATGGCGCATTGTTCTGACACACCATAGATTTTGCATAGACACTTCTAAGTCACACTCTGCTGTGCGGACCTGGCACCTCTGAAGAGAGGTGACATCAGTAACATTATTGCTCTTCATATGTTTCAGAGTGATGCTACGCTTTTCAGGAGCGTCGGGTCTCAGCATGACCTGAAAGTGGCTGTTAGAAAAGTCTATGGAGCCTCAAAACAATGATCCATAGATTTTGTTTGTTGGATTCCATAGAATATATCGGAGTCACTCTGGATCTGCAAGAGATTTTTCCTATTTTGGGAAATAAAGTGGTGAACAAGGAAAAGTGTCTTGTTTTATTTATTTTATGTTTGTGTTTTTTTGCAGGTTTCCATTTGTGGACTGCTACAGATTCCCTGGACTACATTGGATTCCCTGGACTACGTCAGACCTGCTTATTTTTCTCTTTTTTAAATATAGTGGTGTAAGAGAGGATGGAAAGTGTCAGGGAGTATTTTTTTTTCAATAAAGTATTTTTTGGTGTGGGTGGTTTTATTTTTTTATTACTGGATTAGTAATGGGGGTGTCTGATAGACACCTCTTCATTACTAACATCAAGGCTTGATGTCAGCTGTATTTTTGGACAATTCACAGCTAACATCAATCCCATAAACCATTACCCTGATTGTCATTGCAAAAGGGCGAACTGAGGCGAAGCGCTAAACTGGAGCATCTAATGTGATGTGGCTACGGGCTGGTATTTTTAGGCTGGGAAGGACCAAATAACCATGGACCTACCCAGCCTGATAACACCAGCCCACAGCTGTCAGCTTTACCTTTGCTGGTTATTAAAAATGGGGGGACCCCAGGTCAGTTTTTCTTTTAATTATTTATTTGGTTATTAGCTGTAACATTTATCTATCTATCTATCCCTCTATCTATCTCACTACGTCTATCTATCTATCTCTCTCTACATCTCTATCTCTCTCTCTCTAGTTATCTATCCATTGAGATATTATGGTGGCTACACACAGGTACGTGTGTATGATCTGTAATTTCCTAAAGTTTTCGTGGTTTACAAATCTTCTGGCATCCATGTGGGTTGTGATCTGGTGACCCTTCAGTTTTTCGCTTGGAAAGTTCCATTGTTGATATTAGTTCCTAGTTACAGATTTAGACCTCGATTATGGATAAATTACTTAAAAAAAATCCCCAAATTTTTGCACAAAATGGGGTTGTGCAAACAAATTCTGTTTTCAGGCCAAATTTTGTCTGGTATTGCCAAAATAGGTAGAACTAAGGCAGGATAGGCGTGTGACAGGAACGTGATGCCACAGCTTATCGAATTCATGACCAGCTATGGTGTTCCTCATGCCAGAAATCTTACTCCAATCCATTAGTGGAATAAGATTGGCAGTGAGGTGTGCGGAGATGCTCGCCACTTGTCAGATGGTTCGGATTCATTAACAGGCATGAACCTCTGACTCCAATAGGAACGTCTGACTCCAACAGACCCCCTGATCAACAGACCCCCTGATCAACAGACCTCCTCATCAACAGACCTCCTCATCAACAGACCCCCTCAAAGACAGGAATGAACATTGCTGGTCTTGATGAATCAGTATTACAGGGCTTAGAAGAAATCTTCGGGAATTTTGTGGTTATTTGAGGTCCATGTATAAAATTGTGAAAGTGAATCTGTCAGCAGGACTTCATCTCCAAAACCATCTATATGTACATGTAGCTCTTTTAAAGACAAGCCAGACATTACTTTACGTGGTCAGGCTGTTCCTTTGTGAGAAATTCAATTAATATGCAAATGATGCTTAAGAATTATGATAGCTCTGAAGCTTCTGCCACTCCAGCTCTATTCCCCACGCAGTACCACTGCTTCCTGCTTCACTGACTAATCCTTTGTCTGAAGTCACACAGCATAGAGACTGTCAGTCAAACAGGAGGAGGAGGCAGTAGGAATGAAATAGAGCTGGAGTGACAGAGGCTACAGATCTACCATAGCCCTTCAGCCAAATTTAGATATCAATTCAGACACTGATTTCTCAGTAATGGAGGAACGGACTGGCCATGTAAAGGTATTGCTGGATTTCTCTTTGAAAGAGCTACATGCACATATAAATGGTTTGGGGTGTGAAATCCTGCTGATAGATGGTTAAGCAGGAGGAAGCAGCACTGGGCGAGAAATAGAGCTGGAGTGACGGAGGCTTCAGATCTACCATAGCTCTTCAGCCACATTTACATATCCATTCAAACTCTGATTTCTTGGCAATGGAGGAACCGACTGGCCATGTAAAGGTATTGGTGGACTTATCTTTGAAAAAGCTACATTTACGTATAAATACATAGTTTAGGGTGTAAATTCCTACTTACAGATTCTCTTTAAAAATCGAAAAATAACTATAGATAGACTGGACAAACCAAAAGAATGTGTTTTTTAAAGATCTCTAACCAGTGCAAAATATATCTTGAAAAATGCAAATATAAACTGGTCAATCATCTGCAGACTATCTGGCAGCAATCTGATGATCTCCAACATAGATCTTCAGGCAGATGGCAGCTAATATAGAAGCTGCTCCAAAAACAATGTAAACCCATCAATTATTGATTATTATGTTCTGAGACTTCTCAAGCCAGTAAAGGCAGCCAGAAAATCTATCAAAATCCAAGGACCACCAAGGCAAAAATACTTTTAAAATATGTGAACTTGTTAAAGGAGCACACCAGACAAAAATGTATCCTTTAAACCCTTCTAAATATGCCCACAATGTAAAGCGGTGGGATTATAATTCTTACCGATTGCAGTCTTTCCTGATTTCAAGCTCCGCCCCTATCCTGTTCTGTCACATGAGCATTCTCCACCTTGCTGATTGATAGGTCAATTGCTCTGGTTCACTGGCCCCGCCCCTATCCTGTTCTGTCACATGAGCATTCTCCACCTTGCTGATTGATTGGCCAGTGTACCAGAGCAATTGACCTATCAATCAGCAAGGTGGAGAATGCTCATGTGACAGAACAGGATAGGGGCGGGGCCAGTGAACCAGAGCAATTGACCTATCAGCAAAGGGAGGGCACTGGAAATACTGCAGAAGATTAAGGAGCTGTAAGTGCAGCATCACGCTCCAACGCAATTCCAGAATGCAATTTCTTGCAGCACTTTATGGTCACAATGGGAGCAAATGGCTTTTTTTTAAAGGGCTAAGCAGTAATGGTTTGGATTGGTGAAAGGTTATGACAAATTATCTTTAAATTTAGCAAATTTTATGACTTCACTTTGCTCAGCTCTTTTTTCTGGATACTTTTTCAAACTTTCTAGTAAATTTGTAGATTTTTATTAAAAAAACAAATAATAAATTAGTATTTTTTTTCCAATTTAAGCGAGATATTGCTTTTATTTCACCTTGTAGATCTGTCCCAGTATGAGTAGTTCAATTGCACTGTAAAGTTTTAATCTTTTGGCTGTAGAAGTAAAAGATTTCGAGCTAGGACACACAACAAGTAAAATGTGCCTATTGGAATGCAATAAAAAATTGCATTCCACTCGGATCCATGTTACTCTATGGTGTCATTTCCATCTGCAATTTTTTTCTCAGCCCTATTCGGACTGAGAAAACAATTGCAGCATGTTGCGGGAGGAATCTGATCCGTATTCATTTGCATCCATACAAGTCTATGGGAACGAGAGAAACATTGCACTGCACTCGGATGACACCAGCATGCAGTGCGATAATCGCATCAGCTGATAATGGAGGAGATAGAGAGATTAATCCCTCCCTCTCCTCCGCAGCTGTGATCTGATCGCAGAATCGTATCAATGTATAATGACACTCAGCTTACACTTTATTAGGGTCATTAGCATAATACATCCGATGCTCTTGCATCAGATGCCATATGCTCGTTAGTTTCCAGCCTTACTAGTGGGGTTGTCTCTTCCTGGATCTCAGCATTCCTATTTTGACTGAGCCTCTTTTTAACTTAAAAACATTCCTTAGTCCTTTGGAATGCCTCTCCTATCTTGTTCTCCTCCATGTGTGATATTGGGCTTTGGTCTAAAGCACTGATTTGAAGCTCCTAAAGGGAATTGGTCAGCAGGTTTTTGTGATGTAATCTAACGCCAGCATGTTGCACGGGTTAACACAGAGAATTCAGGGATGCCTGTCTTGTCACAGTCCTTATCTCTTGTTTATTTGCTACTTTTGTTTAAGCAGCAGGACACATCATTGCTCACACTACAAAGTCACATGCACTCAAGTCCAGCATGCCCCCTCCTATGATTGACATTTCTCTATCGAGACCATGGTAGGGGCGAGATAGTTCTCACAGCTTTGCTATATGACCAAATCTAAAAATTCTAATTATGTTAAAACGGCTGCAGCCAGGAATCTAAGTGATACATTATTGGATTCAGGATCTCTTTGCCTACATCATGCTGCTCTCAGATGAGGTAGAAAAAAATCTACTGACAAATTCCCTTTAATTGGGACTAACATGCGATTAAATGGTGTGTGTGTATTTTTTTCTTTTTTAATAGTTAACAATTTTATTTTTTCACTTTTTTTAACTCTTTATTGTAAATTACTTAACTTTGCTGCACTGACATATGAATAAATTATATATGGGAAAATTATTTTTAATAAAAGCCACAATATGTTGGTTTCGCTGTACAACGTACACCTGCAGCGCCCAGCGGATCAAACTATAGGTGATAACTTGCTGGTTGGTGGTGTTCCAACTAGAGATCAGTGGACCCGTGAAAGTTCCGGTTTGACGTTCAACCAGACTTTAGATAGATTTTAGTTTGGGACCCAGACTTGACTTGAATCCCAAAGGAAGTCAGTGATTGGGCAGGTAGGCTCTCTGTCCACATATAGCCAGCCGTAAAAAGATCACTTCTGGGAGTGAGGGCGTGTTTTTATTTTTGTACACACTACTTCTAATAAAAATGTTTTTGCCCCCAGTGTGAGCCATTTAAAGACTACACTGGGCTGAGCACCGAGCGTACCAGAGCACAACGATGCTCAAGCAAGTGGTTAGCATACCGGACTCCGAACTTGGGCACAGGTTTGCTTTTAAAGGGCCGTGTCCAGTACGAACCTCAAACTTTAGAGTTCGGGTTCACTCATCTCTATTTCCATCCAACAGAACCCACACAGATCAGTAGATCTGGAACTTTTATCCCCTTTCCAAGATTTTTCACCGCTGCAACATGCATTCCCTTTGGGTCTGTAGGAGAAAGCTGAGTGTAGCACTCGGTAGCCCCATATGGACGGAATGGTTCAGCGTTGGAGCATGTGTAGTGCCTCTCCATTCTAAGAAGAAGGGGGCCCAGTGGTAGGACACTCACAGATCATGTGGGTATATGGTCGAGAGATAAATTCACTACACAACTTCTTTTTTAAACAGGCCAATAATTGGAGGGACGTTTGTAAGAAACCTGTTGCCGATCATTGGCCTGGGTATACATAGCAGTTGTTAGCCGGCAAGCAAGCTTGTTTTTTGGTTAGTTTGTCCACATCATTTTTGAGACTAAAACCAAATAATTTTGGCACCATATCTCCCCATGTAAATATAGGGTGTACTGCTGATAATATGTAAACTGTTTTGGGGCCAAACAATTTTACTAATGACCATAGTTTCTGAGGGTAGAAGCAGTACGAAATAACATCATTGGCTCGAAGATACTTGACCGGTAGAAGACTAAGACTTCAGCTTAGGACTAAACTGATCACAGCTTATGGTCTGGTAAATTTGTTATAATGTTTACTGCATTTTTCAGATTATAAGATGCATCTTAAAATCCAAATGTAGCTTACCAGGTAAGGTGGAGAGGGGTCACAGGAGATGCTTGGACCGCGGGCGCTGTACTGTGGGCGATGCACTATGCTGCAGGGTGTGCTACAGACTGTGAGGCAGGGGCCGCCATTCTGAAAATGTCTGCAGTGCGGACTTCAAATAATGGCATCCGGAGTTGGTGCGTGCGCAGATGGAACTCTCGGCTCAAGATCTTATCTGTGCACGTGCCTCTTCCAGCCCATTGATCTTCGTGTAGCAGACTTAAGAAAATGGTGCCTGGAGGTGGTGCATGTGCAGATGAGATCTTGGTTTGTCATTGAGCCGAGAGCTCCATCTGCACATAAGGCGACTCCTGGTGCCATTTCTTTGAAACTAGCACCATCAACAGCTTCTCGATACTCCTCCTGCCTCACATTGCCCGCAGCAAGAATCTGGGACACCCGCTGCGCCGCCCACCGCATCACCCTACTCAAGCACCGCCCTTGCCTCCTGTGACCCAACTCCACCAACACTGCCGGCCCCTCTCCAGATTATCAGACGGACCCCATATTTCTTTTTCCCTTTTTTCCCCTCTAAATTTGGGGTGCGTCTTATAATCCAGTGCGTCTTATAAAATGAAAAGTACGGTATATATCCTGATTGGTATTATGTAAGGTTTATTTTACTCATATAGCACCATTAATTTAAAGGCATCATCATCATTGTCCCTCACAATCTAAATTTCCTACTTTGGAGTGTGGGAGGAAACCGAAGAACCCGGAGGTGACCCACACAAACACGGGGAGAACATACAAACTTTTTGCATTTTGCAAGGTATTTTATAGCGTCTATCTCTACTATTATATCTGCAGAAAAAATGGGTGCACTGTATACAGTACCAGACTACATGAACCCTGTGAAAGTGTCCATAAAAATATCCGCACTTAGATTTAGTGACTGGAAGAACTGCTGGATTGTAACTTAACTCCTGGAATGTTCGCGGGTTCTGCACTCTCAGCAGAATCGTTACTGAATATTTCTACTTGTATTCTAATGACAATGGGCACCTATCCAGACGTAGTGGTGACATCATGTTGTATTTTTACTGCTCCGCAGCCCAATCTTGCGAGTTATTTGACATATTCATGGGAGAGGATGGTGTTGGCCATCCATCATGAATTCCTGCATCCAATAAAACCTATAGGATGATGCAATTTGGTGGATTGTATTGAGCAGTGCTGTAAAACACTTCAGAAATGCGAATCTTGAAGTACAGGGAAAAAAAATGCAGATGCCCAGCTGCTACTATTGCAGTTGTTTTTAGTAGAGTCTAGTAAACCAATATATAAAAAATTGATATTGAAATATTATGTTGATATTTCCTATTTTAGTAGGCTTTATTTGTACAATCTTTTACTAAGTTATATCTTCACTAATCTACCAATCAAAATGCTTTTCATATAGTAGCATGACTTGGGTCACAATTTGGACTTGGGTCCTCCACTTGGATATTGGCGAATGTTCACATATATCTCTGCATTGAAATGGTGTAAAACTAATTTTTTTGTTTGGGCCCTTGCAGAGTTCTAAATCCTTTAAAGACATGTGTTGCCCCCCACCCTGCCATGATGCAATAATATCCGCAATTCTTCACTAAATTCCAGTGCCCTTTCCAGTATTAATGTCTCCCATCTTGTGCCACATCCAGTAAAACTGTTACCCATCCTTGGCCCCTTCCAGTAATAATGTCCCTCATACTAGACCCCTTCCTGGTATAATGTCCCCCATCCTGGTGTAATGTTGCCAACATGGGTCACTTCCAGTAATATTGTCTCCCATACTTGGCCCCTTCCTAGTATAATGTCCCCCATCCTGGTGTAATATCACCGTCTTGGGTCACTTCCAGTAATGTTGTTCCTATCATGGGTCATTATCAGTTATAATGTCTCCCATCTTGTGCCTCTCTCAGTAAGAATGTTACTCATCCTTGGCCCAATCCAGTAATATTGTCTCCAATACTTGGCCCCTTCCTGGTATAATGTCCCCCATCCTGGTGTTATATCACCATCCAGGTTCACTTCCAGTTATTTTGTCTCCTATTCTGGGTCCTTTCCAGTAATAATGTCTTCCATCCTTTGCCTCTTTCTGGAATAATGTCCCTTATCCTGGTGTAGTATAACCATTCTAGGTCACTTCCAGTAATATTATCCCCCATCCTGGGTCCCTTCCAGTTAGAATATTCCCATCATTGACTCCTTCCAGTAATAATGTCTCCCATCCTGTTGTGATATCATCATCCTGGGTCACTTTCCAGTAATATTGTCTAGCATCCTGTGTCCCTTCCAGTAAGAATACTCCATCCTTTACCCCTTCCAGTAATAATGCCCCTCATTCTGGGCCCCTTCCTGGTTTAATGTCCCCCATTCTAGTGTAATATTACCATCCTGGGTCACTTCCAGTAACATTGTTCCCCATCCTGGGTCCTTTCCAGTAAAAATATTCCCCTATCCTTGGCTCCTTCCATTAATAATGTCCCCTCATCCTGGGCCCCTTCCTTATATAATGTCCCCCTTCATTGGCCCATCCTCTAATAATATTAACTGTTCGACCGCTAATCTCACCTTTCCCTGCCCCCACGCGCAGCATTCTCTTCTATAGCTAGCACAGAGGTCCTCAGCTGACTTGAACATATCTGCTATGGCCGACACATGATGGCACTGCCATGCACCGACTATTATTAGCATGCAAACATCATCCTCTGACTGGCTGGCAGCGTGTATTGCAAAGCAGGGACCCAGTGGGTCTCTGTGCTTTAAGACATTTCAGCTGAATGTGTGTCCTTGGACAAACTTCTAGCTGAAATAGTTGCTGTCATCACTTGTCCTCCTCCTGCACAGGTCCGGTCACAGTCGCACCCTCTTCAAAAATGGGTCCTATACTGTATGGGTCCTTGCTGTAACTCTATGATCCAATTTTACATGGACGAATAAAGAGGGTCTTTCTTATTTTCATTGGATTATGTAATAGGGTTTTTTTCAGCCTATACATAGAGACAGGTATATGGATGAGACTTTGTCCATATAACTGTTGTGAGGTAGCACGGTCGGCTGCGCAGCAGAAGACACGGGATCCAGGCATTAAGGTTCACAGCACACGGTTTTAATGTCCAAACAAAAGTCCACAACAATATACATGTGCCTCTCCAGCAGAGAACTCAGGGAGTTCTGTTCACTCCCTCACACCCGGCACACCTGCCCTCGTTCCTGTTTCCATTTAACCCTTCCTTCAGCCTGTAAGGAAACAGCATTAACCCTGGAGTGGATCTACTTTCCATCATGGAGTGAGCACAACCGGGGCGAGACATACCGGCCATCATAGATAACCCCGGTCACAGTCTCACATACCCCCCCCCTCAGTTCAAGCGTGCGGGGTTGAACTCCCGCCATCAAACACGGGCCGCGGGACAAGGCATCGGCGTTGCCCTGCAACCCACCGGCCCTATGTTCAACCGTAAACCGGAAGTTCTGCAGAGAAAGGAACCACCGGGTAACCCGGGCATTCCGTTCCTTGGCGGACCTCATCCAGACCAGTGGAGAGTGATCCGTCACTAAGCGAAACTGACGTCCCAGCAGGTAATAGCGTAGGGACTCCAAGGCCCACTTGATCGCCAGGCACTCCTTCTCCACTACGCTATAATTCTGCTCGGGAGGGGTGAGCTTCCTACTCAAGAAGGTGACGGGGTGTTCCTCCCCCTGAACCACCTGAGACAGCACTGCCCCCAGGCCGACCTCTGAGGCGTCAGTCTGTACTATGAACTCCTTCCGGAAATCAGGGTGTACAAGAACGGGCTGTCCGCACAGGACCTCCTTCAGGGCCCAGAAGGAGTCCTCGGCCTGCGGAGTCCAGCGCACCATGACGGACTTCTTGCCTTTGAGAAGGTCCGTCAAGGGGGCTGATAGTCCCGCAAAATCCTTTACAAACCTCCTGTAGTACCCCACGATACCCAGGAAGGCCCTAACCTGCTTCGTGGTCAGGGGTCTAGGCCACTTCTGGATCGCCTCAACCTTGTTAATTTGGGGCTTAATCACTCCTTGGCCTATCACGTAGCCCAAGTAGCGGGCTTCCGTGAGTCCCAATGCACATTTCTTGGGATTGGCTGTCAATCCGGCTGTTCGAAGCGCGTCCACCACCGCTTGTACCTGTTCCAAGTGGGTCTGCCAATCGGAGCTGTAAATAATGATGTCATCCAGGTACGCTGATGCATACGCCTGGTGGGGTTCCAGCACTAAGTCCATCAACCTCTGGAACGTGGCCGGAGTGCCATGTAACCCAAAAGGCAAGACAACATAGTGGAAGAGACCCTCCGGCGTAACAAAAGCGGTTTTCTCCTTGGCGGACTCCGTCAGTGGCACCTGCCAGTACCCCTTGGTCAGGTCGAGCGTGGTAAAATATCGCGCCTGTCCCAGCCTATCAATCAGCTCATCCACCCGGGGCATGGGGTAGAGATTGAACTTGGATATTTCGTTCAATCTCCTAAAGTCATTGCAGAACCTTAAGGAGCCATCGGGTTTTGGTATTAGGACAATCGGACTAGCCCATTCACTCCGGGATTTTTCGATGACCCCCAGGCGTAACATTGTCTTTACTTCCTCCAATATGGCTTGTCGTCGAGCCTCCGGTACCCGGTATGACTTTAGGCGTACCTTCAGGTGGGGCTCGGTGACAATATCATGTCGTATCAGACTGGTCCTACCGGGCAGCTCGGAGAAGACATCGGGGTTCTGCTGAACC
Organism: Anomaloglossus baeobatrachus; assembly: GCF_048569485.1. Classification (NCBI taxonomy): domain Eukaryota; kingdom Metazoa; phylum Chordata; class Amphibia; order Anura; family Aromobatidae; genus Anomaloglossus; species Anomaloglossus baeobatrachus. The sequence continues at coordinate 179,713,037 of NC_134361.1, forward strand.
AACCGTCTGGCCTCTCGCCTCTGAGTCTTGGTGAGGGCTTCTCCAATCCTTACTTCCGGTTCGTCCTCTCCGGAGGTCGCTGGAGCCGGATGTGAACGACCCGAAGAGGAGGGAGGTGGGGAAAAAACAGCCATCAGGCTTCCCCGTTCCTGCCAAGGTTTTAATAGGTTGACATGGTATATTTGTTCAGGTTTCCGCCTACCGGGCTGCAATACTTTATAGTTAACCACCCCTACTCTTTCCTTTATCTCGTAGGGGCCTTGCCACTGAGCCAGGAATTTACTCTCCGCCGTGGGGATTAATACCAACACCCGATCCCCGGGTTTAAAGGTCCGCACGGTGGCTTGTCTATTGTAGCGGCTGCTTTGCGCGGCCTGAGCCTCCTGTAAATGCTCCTTCACAATTGGCATGACCGCACTTATGCGGTTCTGCATACCCAAAATGTGTTCAATCACACTTTTGTGGGGGGTGGGCTCTTGCTCCCATGTTTCCTTTGCCAGGTCCAACAATCCCCAGGGATGTCGCCCGTATAACAATTCAAAAGGCGAAACCCCCGTGGATGCCTGTGGCACCTCTCGTATGGCAAACATCAAATAGGGAAGCATCATATCCCAGTCTTTCCCGTCTTTTGAAATCACCCTTTTGAGCATGGTTTTCAGGGTTTTATTGAAACGCTCGACTAAACCGTCCGTTTGAGGATGATACACAGACGTACGCAACTGCTTAATCTGGAGTAGCCGGCATAGCTCTTTGGTCACTTTAGACATGAATGGGGTCCCCTGATCCGTAAGGATCTCCTTGGGCAACCCCACCCGGCAGAACACAGCAAACAACTCCCGAGCTATAAGCTTTGCTGCAGTATGTCTGAGAGGTATCGCCTCGGGATACCGGGTGGCATAGTCAACGATCACTAGGATGTGTTGGTGCCCTCGAGCGGACTTTACGAGGGGCCCCACCAGATCCATCCCTATCCGTTCAAAAGGGACTTCTATAATGGGTAACGGTACCAACGGACTGCGAAAATGGGTCAGGGGTGCGGTAAGCTGACACTCCGGGCAGGTTTCGCAAAACCGTTTTACCTCCCCAAAGACCCCGGGCCAATAGAACCTTTGCAATATTCGCTCCTGCGTTTTCTTGACCCCTAGGTGGCCACTCATCAGGTGTTTATGAGCCAAGTCGAGGACCCGCCGGCGATACGGCTGGGGCACCACCAACTGTTCTACCCCCACGCCCCGTATTTCATCTACCCGGTAGAGTAAATCTTGCTTAAGAGCGAAATGGGGGTACCTTACCTGGGCACCGGGCAGCTGTGCCACCCCGCCAACTACTGTCACCCGACTCCGGGCATGTATTAACGTAGGGTCCTGGAGTTGGGCTGTCCCAAACGTATCCGGGGACACCTCCAACTCCGGGATGGGCTCGACCATCTCAGCCTCTCCTGCCAATACCTCTAGGGGTGACCTATCGGGTTCACACTCTGTCCCTATCATGGGGACCCCTACGGCAGGCGTCCCGGATTCAGGATTGTAGGGCTCAGGTCCTGGACTGACCAATATCTGAGGGGACTTAGGGGGTCCCCTCCATAAAGTCTAAAAATAGGGCAGATCCCTTCATAGGATCACGTCATAAGGAAGAGTGTTAAGAAGTCCCACCTCATGTTGCACCTGACCGCAAGGTGCTGTGATGGTGACAATCCCCGTGGGATAGTCTCGGCGGTCCCCATGTATGCAAACCACCCCCACGGTACGTCCTGTGGCCTTTACTTTAGCCCTCAAGGTGGATCGCACAAGGGTCACTAAGCTTCCGGAATCCAACAATCCTGTAACCGGACATCCATTCACCTGTATTTGGCACAAGTGGGGCTCCGTCTCTGGGGAGACCAGGTCAGCGGTACACACCACCTGAGCATACATTGAACCCCGCCGGGTAACCCCACAATCCATGGGCTCCGTGGTGAGTGGACACTGGGCTTCCATATGTCCCACCCGCTGGCACCGCCAACATCTAATGGGGACGGAAACCCCCTTGACGGGTTGTCGTTTAGGGTACAGAACCTTCCGGACCTCAGGAATGGCGGCCGCGGCCTCAGACGGGACGGTAGGGGACTCCTGCACCGTTGTCAGCGGTGGGTCCTTGGCCCTAGGCTTGGAGGGGCCGGACCGACGGGTGGTACGCAAAGTCTCAGTGTCCCGTATCAAGTCCTGCGTAGCCACATGCCGCTCTACCAGGGACACTAATTGGTCCAGGGTACTCGGGTCACCCTGTCCTACCCACCGTTGAACGGTGACGGGTAAAGTGCGCACAAAACGATCCACTACTACCCTTTCCACCATTTGCGCCGGGCTCAGAGTGTCAGGCTGCAACCACTTTTTTACAAGATGCAACAAGTCATAGGCCTGGGAGCGTAAGGGTTTGGCTTCCTCATAGAACCACTGATTTACCCGCTGAGCCCGTACATAGGTATTCACCCCCAACCGAGCCAGTATTTCGGCTTTCAGGGTCACATAGTCAATGGCGTCCTCAGTACAGAGGTCCAGGTACGCTTTTTGGGGTTCCCCCGTCAGATAGGGCGACAATACCTCAGCCCACTGGGGGGTCGGCAGCTTTTCCCGCTCGGCCACCCGCTCAAACACCGCCAGGAACGCTTCCACATCATCCCCCGGGGTCATCTTTTGCAACGCTTGTCTCACCGCTTTCCGGACGCTGCCGTCGTCACCCGGTCCCGGGGTTGTTGCTGCCGGTCCGGCACGGATCGACTTGGCCAGGAGAATCATCTGTTCTTGATGTCTTTGTTCCTGCAATTGCAAGGCTTGCTGCTGACGTGTATTGGCCTGAACCAGCTGTTCTTGGTGCCTTTTGTCCTGCATTTGCAAGGATTGCTGCTGACGTTCCAACGCCCGGAGCAGGTGTGCATTGGTCTGTTGCTGCTGTGCATTAGCCTCTTGCAGCTGTGCATTAGTCTGTTGCTGCTGCTTTAGTATGTCCTCCATGGCGTCGCCGGGTTTGGGCTGTAATATAGCCGCTCGAATCCAGGACATGTGCTACTGGGTCACCAGGGATGGATGCTTCACCTCACCGGCTGTCATGTCCGCCGATTCTCCACCATATGTGAGGTAGCACGGTCGGCTGCGCAGCAGAAGACACGGGATCCAGGCATTAAGGTTCACAGCACACGGTTTTAATGTCCAAACAAAAGTCCACAACAATATACATGTGCCTCTCCAGTAGAGAACTCAGGGAGTTCTGTTCACTCACCCACACCCGGCACACCTGCCCTCGTTCCTGTTTCCATTTAACCCTTCCTTCAGCCTGTAAGGAAACAGCTTTAACCCTGGAGTGGATCTACTTTCCATCATGGAGTGAGCACAACCGGGGCGAGACATACCGGCCATCATAGATAACCCCGGTCACAGTCTCACACTGTCTATAAAGTCTAAAGATCTCCTGTTGGAGCGTTGCATTGCTACAAGCCTTTCACTCACTCATGTCATCAATACAGTTCATTGTATAAGTACATCAGAAATTTGGAGGGCAGTTCCTCTTATTTTTGGTTAAAGGGAACCTATCGCCAGGTTTTTCCCATATAAAGTAGGGTAAGCACCTATAATCCCTCATATACAGCATAATAGAATACTGTATATATGTCTCCAAGCTGCTCTGCATACCACAAAAATGATTTTATTGCACTCACCTATGAGGTGGCCGTTCCGATGGACGTGGCTGGTCTTGATCTGGCACCTCCTATCTTCTCCTCCTTCCATGCTTCGTGTGGATGATGCATCCTATGTCATTCACACACTGTCCTCCATCACACCTCAGCCCAGGAATATGTATCTCTGCCCTGCCAATGGCCAAGCAAAGTATTGGAGTGCGCATGCACAGAGAAAGGCCAAAGAGTGCCGGCGCATGCACTTTACAATACTATGCTTGGCCCTTGCACTGAACTGATTTGCTCATTTCTAATAACATGCAATAGATTACAAAACGAGCGGTACTTCACTAAGGCTAGTTTGCATTATTCATCATGGCCAGTGGACAAGTGAGGCATGATATCTGGAAAAAATAGACATTTCTTTCTAATTTACTAAATTCTTTAAAGGGGTAGTCCAATGTATTTGTAATAATTGTTAGAGAGTGGAACTTTCACTACTCACGTAGTTCTACCATAGCTGCAAGAACATGACTAGTTGGACAGAGTGGTAGCTTCAGGGTAGGTACGGGATAGTACCAAGTGAGCGGTGAAAAGTAAGGGAAGGGAAACCCTCTTTCTAGGGAAGGAGAAGATTGTGACCACTGACCAAACCTACTGCTCATCCCTGGGGTACCTCACCACCCTAGATGGGTTCCGCATCTATCTGCCGAGCTGGATACCAGACCATAGGTATCCCTAGTGCCTGACCCTAAATAGGGAATGGGTGGGATAAGCTCTTCATCAACCCCACTAAACATTAAAGGAAAACACAAGGAGGACACATTGGGAAAAAAGGCATGAACTACTTATCCACAGATGACTCAGGCAGAAGGTCAGCAAAGCTTCAGCAATGATACCACAGAGGAGTACAAGTAACCTGCTTGCAACCAGAGCTTGTATTAACTGAATAATAGCACCAGCACCAGTCCAGTCAAGAGAATACTGATAATCAGCAGCTGGATAGAAGTTTAGCTTCCCTAGGTCCTAAAGGGCAACAGATAAAAAATCCAGCAGGAAAGCTATCTAGTACAATGAATACTGACAGCAGGAACAATAGAAAGTCAGGGAGCATTCTGCACAGCCAAATGCTGTGACCTTCTATTGCCAAAAACCACATGACGGTTTGTCATCCGTGACACACCTGTGACAGGTAGGTCCTGTATCAGGGCCGGCGTCAGCACGCGGCATACCTGGGCAAATGCCGGGGCCCTGGAGAGCCGGGGGGGCCCACTCGGCCTCGTCAGTTCTGGTGCCCCTTGGCCGGGGCCCCCTCGCCTTAGTTCTGCTGCCCCCGGGCCGAGTTCCGCAGTCCTCGGCAGGAATCTGCGGCGCCGTCCCTTTAAGGCGCGCAGACTTCCTGGTTTGAACTTCATCTGTGGGCGGAGCTACCGACCGGCCTGCTCAGTCCCACAGATGAAGGAGTTGCAGTGCCAGCCAGCGACCCCCAGCACAGCTCTTCTCTCTGGCGCTGTGTGGGCCCCCTCTCCGGCGCTGTGTGGGCCCCCTCTCCGGCGCTGTGTGGGCCCCCTCTCCGGCGCTGTGTGGGCCCCCTCTCCGGCGCTGTGTGGGCCCCCTCTCCGGCGCTGTGTGGGCCCCCTCTCCGGCGCTTTGTGGGCCCCCTCTCCACCGTGACCTGAGAGGTATGTGCCCTCCCCGCCCCCGATTTATGGGCCCTGGGGAGCTGTATGGGCTTCTCCCCCCTTAGGTGTATGCCCTGCCCCCCGGTGCTGTATGTGCTGGCCCCTGGAGCTGTGTGTGTGGGCCCCACAGAGCTACGTGTGTGTCTGTATGTATGTAGCAGAGCTATGTGTGTATGTATGTAGCAGAGCTATGTCTGTATGTATGTAGCAGAGCTATATGTGTATGTATGTAGCAGATTCATGTATCTATGTAGCAGAGCTATGTATGTATGTAGCAGATTCATGTATGTATGTAGCAGAGCTATATGTATGTATGTAGCAGAGCTATGTATGTAGCAGAGCTATGTGTGTATGTATGTAGCAGAGCTATGTGTGTATGTATGTAGCAGAGCTGTGTATGTATGTAGCAGAGCTATGTGTGTATGTATGTAGCAGAGCGGTGTATGTATGTAGCAGAGCTATGTGTGTATGTATGTAGCAGATTCATGTATGTATGTAGCAGAGCTATGTATGTAGCAGAGCTATGTGTGTGTGTATGTATGTAGCAGAGCTATGTGTGTATGTATGTAGCAGAGCTATGTGTGTATGTATGTAGCAGAGCTATGTGTGTATGTATGTAGCAGAGCTATGTGTGTATGTATGTAGCAGATTCATGTATGTATGTAGCAGAGCTATGTGTATGTATGTGTGTAGCAGAGCTATGTGTGTATGTATGCAGCAGAGCTATGTGTGTATGTATGTAGCAGAGATATGTGTGTATGTATGTAGCAGATTCATGTATGTATGTAGCAGAGCTATGTGTGTATGTATGTAGCAGAGCTATGTGTGTATGTATGTAGCAGAGCTATGTGTGTATGTATGTAGCAGAGCTATGTGTGTATGTATCCAGCAGAGCTGTGTATGTATGTAGCAGAGCTATGTGTGTATGTATGTAGCAGAGCTATGTGTGTATGTATGTAGCAGATTCATGTATGTATGTAGCAGAGCTATGTGTATGTATGTGTGTAGCAGAGCTATGTGTGTATGTATGTAGCAGAGCTATGTGTGTATGTATGTAGCAGATTCATGTATGTATGTAGCAGAGCTATGTGTGTATGTATGTAGCAGAGCTATGTGTGTATGTATGTAGCAGAGCTATGTGTGTATGTATGTAGCAGAGCTATGTGTGTATGTATGTAGCAGAGCTATGTGTGTATGTATGTAGCAGAGCTATGTGTGTATGTATGTAGCAGATTCATGTATGTATGTAGCAGAGCTATATGTATGTATGTAGCAGAGCTATGTATGTAGCAGAGCTATGTATGTAGCAGAGCTATGTGTGTATGTATGTAGCAGATTCATGTATGTATGTAGCAGAGGTATGTGTATGTATGTGTGTAGCAGAGCTATGTGTGTATGTATGCAGCAGAGCTATGTGTGTATGTATGTAGCAGAGCTATGTGTGTATGTATGTAGCAGATTCATGTATGTATGTAGCAGAGCTATGTGTGTATGTATGTAGCAGAGCTATGTGTGTATGTATGTAGCAGAGCTATGTGTGTATGTATGTAGCAGAGCTATGTGTGTATGTATGTAGCAGAGCTATGTGTGTATGTATGTAGCAGAGCTATGTGTGTATGTATGTAGCAGAGCTATGTGTGTATGTATGTAGCAGAGCTATGTGTGTATGTATGTAGCAGAGCTATGTGTGTATGTATGTAGCAGAGCTATGTGTGTATGTATCCAGCAGAGCTATGTGTGTATGTATCCAGCAGAGCTATGTGTGTATGTATCCAGCAGAGCTGTGTATGTATGTAGCAGAGCTATGTGTGTATGTATGTAGCAGATTCATGTATGTATGTAGCAGAGCTATGTGTATGTATGTGTGTAGCAGAGCTATGTGTGTATGTATGCAGCAGAGCTATGTGTGTATGTATGTAGCAGAGCTATGTGTGTATGTATGTAGCAGAGCTATGTGTGTATGTATCCAGCAGAGCTATGTGTGTATGTATCCAGCAGAGCTGTGTATGTATATAGCAGAGCTATGTGTGTATGTATGTAGCAGAGCTATGTGTGTATGTATGTAGCAGATTCATGTATGTATGTAGCAGAGCTATGTGTATGTATGTGTGTAGCAGAGCTATGTGTGTATGTATGCAGCAGAGCTATGTGTGTATGTATGTAGCAGAGCTATGTGTGTATGTATGTAGCAGAGCTATGTGTGTATGTATCCAGCAGAGCTATGTGTGTATGTATCCAGCAGAGCTGTGTATGTATGTAGCAGAGCTATGTGTGTATGTATCCAGCAGAGCTGTGTGTGTATGTAGCAGAGCTATGTGTGTATGTATGTAGCAGAGCTATGTGTGTATGTATCCAGCAGAGCTGTGTGTGTATGTAGCAGAGCTATGTGTGTATGTATGTAGCAGAGCTATGTGTGTATGTATGTAGCAGAGCTATGTGTGTATGTATCCAGCAGAGTTGTGTTGTGTGTGTCTGTATGCATGTATGATGTGTATCTATGTATGTCAGTGTATATGACTGTATAGATATGTCAGTTCTATACGTATTTTTGTGAGTTTGTCTTTAAATATGTATATGTATGTGTACGTATGTGTGTGTCTGCGTGTGGATGGGGCCCACCGGGACTCTTCCGCCCAGGGCCCACAAAAACCTGGAGCCGGCCCTGTCCTGTATGCACCCTGCACTCCATCCTTAAGGCCCCGTTACACACTATGATTTATCTAACGATCTCATGAGCGACGTGACACACCCAGATCGTAGTTACGATTTGCCGAGATCGCACATAGGTCGTTTATTAGCGGTCACACGTAACGATCGCACAAGCGACGCAAAATTGTTCAGCGATATACTGTTTGACCAAGGTTGTTCGTTGTTTGCAGGGTGTCAAACGTACCAATATGTCTGCTGCGATCCAAACGCCGAACAATATTTTGAAAATGAACGACGCATCACCGATCAGCGATTTTCACCCTATTTGCGATCGTTTGGAGTCGCACGTAGGTGTCACACGCAACGACGTCGCTAACGATGCCGGATGTGCGTCACGGAAACTGTGGCCCCCGCCGACATATCGTCAGATAAATTGTAGCGTGTAACGCCGGCTTTAGTCTATGGCACTGTTGAAGAGATCTGAGCCAATGGATATCTATATATCATTAAACCCATAGACTTAAAAAACAGCAAGAGGAATGTGCGACCTGTCAGTTCACTTGAATTATCCTGCCTATGGTCTTACGGCCAATTGAAAAAATTATGGCAACTGGAATGCCCTTTCAAATTTTGCACATCAGTGATCATGCGTCAGTTTGGGTTAACCAATGGGAATAACCAGGTCAACACTAGCCAGTTTTGTTCTTTTTTTTTTCACAGCCGATCCCTAGTATTCAGGTTTTTGTTTCTTTTTTAAAGCCAACATATGTTCCTAGAGATTTGGGCAATTTTGATTCAGTGGTAATTTTTGGGGTCTTTCTTTACTAAGCAGGGGTGGCTTAAATGATTCTCTTGGGATTATTACTTAGTGATCAACGCCCCTTTGGTAAAGGCCATTAAAAATAACATTACGTAAAAAGACCCTCATATCTGATTAGAAAAAATAAGGGAATACTTGGAAGCAGCTCAAATAAAATATCATCAAAATTTGGCAACTTTTGACCTTTTTTAATTAGAACTCATAACAATGGCTGTAGAGGAACAGGTTGTTTAGACAGTGCCAGTGACTTTTCCTGTGTAAGAGAGCATCCGTACCGGATATTTGGAAGGGTCTACGTGTAGACATGTCATTAGGATCAGGAGCTTGAATCTACCTTTCTTTCAGGAGCATAACTATAAAGGGTGCAGGGGTTCCAATCACAACCGGGACCTGGAATTTAGGGGGTCCAAAATGTCCTTTTGGCCTATTAAATACTTGTGATAGTTGTAGGCCCGGTTGGAGATTTGGCATTGGGGCCCACGAGCTTCAAGTTACGGCACTGCCTTCTGCCTATACCTTATGGGATAAAGTAATGAGAAGAAACTGTACTATTTCACTGCATCAATCACGAGAAAAAAAGTGCACAATGTGAGTCACCAGTATTTGGGTTAGGTCTTGCAACTCAAATTTCAGAAAGATAAAGGGGGCTGCAGAGTCTGATTTGTAAGGAATGTAATTTTGTTACTTCAACTCCAGTCCAAGTCTGAAACTCATTTACAATGAAAAAAAAATATGTTTGTACGTATTGAAGCTTGGTGAAAGAATGTCGGAGAATATTGGGGGCCGTCTGTATTTTTTTTCTTTGGTAAAAGTCATCTCTTAGGAATTCTTCATAATTCAAACCTCACAAGAGGATTCTCTGTTTTAACTCTTTTGCCAGCCAATAGTCTCCTAAAAACCAACGATTGGCAATTGTATGCAGGGAACCGTATCAGTCACGGGATAGTGTTTACCACATGTTACTTAAGAATACAATAGAGTATAGCCTGCCATACACATTAGATGGCTGTTGGCCAAATATTGGCTTGGTTGATCACTTAGCGGCTGCCGTCTCTCCCAAAAACTCCAGCGCTCGTTGGCAGAGTACTCAATGTGTTTTCTATGAGAGGGTCGCTGGCGGTGGCTTATCTCCAGAAGAACAAAAGTGTTGGAAGTCCAAAATCGGACATGCCAGATCCTTAACTCAATCAACTTAAGTTTTGGCTGAACACGTTGATATTGGTTAGTTCAGCCGATATTAGTGTAACACGGGAGGCTTAAAGAGGTGATTCACTACTCATTTTTCCAAGCCCTATTGATGTAATGTTGACAAACAAGGCTTCTGTTAAATATCTTGTGCTACCTATAGTGCCTGTGAGCGGCGCTCTTGTGGTCCGCTCATCTCCTTCTCGTGACCCCTGGGATTTGGTGATGTCAGGTCAACTTCCAGTTGACCTGACATCACCACGGCTGGTCCCAGTCTTCCTGAGTCACTGGGATGCGGGCGGTGTTTCACCACTCATCACAGCCCAGCATCTCTCTGCTCCCTCCTTCACTGCAGAGCGCCGCAAGCAGAACCAATGCTGGGCTGTGACAAGCAATGAAACTCTGCCCACAGCCCAGTCACTCAGGAAGACTGGGGCCACCTTGATGATGTCAGGTCAACTGGAAGTTGACATAACATCACCGGATCACTGAGGTCACGGAGCCCCGGGGGTCACAAGAAGGGGATGAGCAGAATGCAATAGCGCCGCCCACAGGCATTATTGCCAACAAAGGTATTTGAGAGAATCCTTGTTTCTCAACATCATATCAATGTGGCTTGGAGTTTCCGTTGTTTCTTTTCGTTGTTGCCTATCCTTCTTCCAAGAGCCGTAACTTTTTGATTTTTCCATTAATATTGCCATATGAGGGCTTGTTTTTTGTAGAACAAGTTGCAATTTTGAATTAAACCATTAACTTTACCATATAGTGTACTGAAAATGGGAAGAAGAAATTCCAAGTGGGGTGAAGTTAGAAAAAAAAGTGCAAATCTCGATTGTTTTTAGAGTTTTTAATTTACCATGTTAACTTTATGTTAAAACTGATCTGGCATTATGATTCCCCAGGTCAGTACGAGATCGCAGATACCAAACATGTATAGGTTTACTTTTCTCTAAGTGGTGAAAAAAAATCAGAAATCTTTAAAAAAAAAAAAAAAAAAGTTGTGCTTTTGTCACCATTTTCTGAGATCCGTAGTATTCTCATTTTTCAGGATCTGGGGCTCAGTGACGACTTATTTTTTGTGTCTTGAGGTGACATTTTTAATTATACCATCTTTGTGAAGATCCAATGTTTTCATTGCCTGTTATTACATTTTAATATAATGCTGCAGCAACAAAACAAAAACGTAATTTTGGCTTTTGGGATTTTTTTCTCGCTACAAAGTGTATCGATCAGATTAATTGATTTTATATTTTGATAGATCAGGCATTTATGAATGCGGCAATACCAAATATTTTTACAGTATATATACTGTTTTATTCTCAATAGGGAAAAAAGGGGGTGATTTTTTTAACTTTTTAATATATTTTAAAACACAGTTTTTATTGATTTTACTAGTCCGTCTAGGGGACGTTATGTCTGTACAGTCTGAACACTTTTGCTAATGAGAGCGATACTTCAGCATAGCTCTGATCAGCAGAAATGCTGTGTTACTGTGAGTGTCAACACTGCTGGCATTCACAAGGAACACATCATGGCAGCGACAGGGGTCATCAGCTGATCCCACACTGCCACTCCAACCCATTGACGTCCCATGATCACGTTACGGGGCCACCAATGGCGACAGGGAATGCGATACACGAAGGAGCATATTAGATTGAGCTGTCAAAGTTTGACAGCATGATCTAAAAGGTTAACAGGCGTGGGTGGATCGCTGATCCACCCGTACCTGTTAGCTGCACATGTCTTCGGATTAGAATAGCAAACATGAGCGGGAATTATCACAGGCTTGCCGTGGGAGCTCTTGGTAACTGGGAGGAGGCAATCTAGGATGTACATATATGTCCTAGGTCATGAAGAAGTTAACATTGAAGGTAGACATACAGTAAGTCCATCAACTACGACGTATAGCCTAACATATCCCTTTAAAGTATCAAGCTTTATGGAAAAGTTCCATAAATCACAATTTGTGCCTCAAATATATGCACTAGATCACTTTTTAAATTCCATGAACGTGGAAAACATGGATATTGGAAGTTGCCAAAGCAGCTGAGGAATAATGAAGAGCTAATTATCATACATGAATAGATATTCTAGCTCCGTACAAGATCTGAATTGTAAAGTGTTGTATTGTGGCACACATAGACTTTTATGGGGCCCTAATACTCCCATGAATGCTTCCGATTCCATAGGAAGTGTTTTTTTGGCTGTGGGACTCACGTAAAGTACATTACTTTGGATCCCATACTAATAAGCTATTTTCGCCTCGCAGAATTATTTTCCAGGGGCGAATATCCCTGTAACTTGAGTGCCTACAGCTTCATAGTATAGAGCCGCAGGGACTCCGTGTGCCTCAGTACAGCCACATGTATGAGGCCTCAAAGAATTTGAAGGAGAAAAATATCCTGCCAAACACTCTGGGAGACGTGAACGACAGGAAAATCATTCTCTTATAACATTGACTGGATTCGACTCCATACCAGACAAACCAAAGGTTTCCGCCTTCATCTACATTCAAAAAGATTCTCTACATAACGCCGATCCCCCGGCCTCCTGCAGAGAGACTCGTCTTGTCTCCGCAAATTTAATATCATTCAATTACTTTTAGAAATGTACTGTGCTAAGCTCTGATATATTTGCTAGGAGGCCCTATAATAAATCAATCACTTGGTGGAACATGATAAGGATTGGGAATTTTTTATTGCCTTTTTGTGATTTCACTGCCCAGGCAGCTGTGTGGAATTCCTCTACACCATTTTAGATGTATTTATGATATAAAAAAAATTGAGATTCCATGCAATATCTCTTTCTGAAAGAAATTTCAATCCCATATTTCTTGATTTAATTTTTTTTTATTTTTTTGCTCATATATTAACACTAGAGATAGGTGAACTCGCAGATACCAGGGGTCGGCGGGAATAACCGGACTTAAAAAAATCGTCTCCGGCCCAAAATTGATTCCAGATATCTGACCAGATGCTGGTCCCCATATAAGTCTATGAAACTTGTGGTAGAAGAGATAGGGGAATTAGAGCAAGCGCGTTATACTTACTGAGTCATCAGTGTCATGAATCAGTTTGGACTCTACTGTGGCAGAGTTATATTTGTCACCTGGTCCTGCGGTCAGTGTTTCCCGTTGCTCGGCCACTGAGTGGAGACTATCCTGTCATGCCTCGTTTACGGGATAACGCCGCTTTATCAGGATGTCTCCTCCATCGGTGCGGTACCAGTTATAGCCCTGCTCTGCAGCGTGCGTGCCTGGTCCCTGTAAGTGTTCTCAATTCTGCCCGCTACCACATCTGACCTTCCTGACCTCAGTCCTCCCCGTCCTGTCCTACCTTAAACAAATCAATATTTGGTTTGACCGCCCTTTTTCTTAAAAAAAAAAATCCATGAAAGCATCAATACTTCTCAGTACACTTACACTCAGTTTGTAAAGGAGCTTGGCAGGGAGTTTTTTCCAAGCACCTTGGAGAACTAATCCCAGATCTTCTGTGCATGAAGCTTGTGCAAATCTTTCTGTCTCCTTATGTGATCCCACACAGACTTGATGTTGATATCACGGCTCTGCGGGGGCCGGATCATCACCTCCAGGGCTCTACAGGGGCCAGATCATCACCTCCAGGGCTCTGCAGGGGCCGGATCATCACCTCCAGGACTCCTTGTTCTTCTTTACACGGAATATAGTTCTTAATGACATTGGCTGTATGTTTGATGTCCTTGTCCTGCTGCAGAATAAATTTAGAGCCAATTTTATGACTCCCTGATGATATTATATGAAGAATAAGTACCTGCCTGTATTTCTTAGCATTGATGACACCATTAATCTTGACCAAATCCGAACTCCATTTACTTAAGGGCAGCCCCTAACTAGCATGAACTCTTCACCATGCTTCATTGTTGCCTGCAGACACTCATAATTGTGTCCCTCTCCAGCGCCTTGTGATCAAACTTCCGTCTGTAACAGCCAAATATTTCACATTTTGACTAATCAGTCCAGAGCACCAGCTGCCATGTTTTCTATAACTAAAATTCTATGTTTTCATTCATAGTTAAGTCACTTGGCCTTGTATGTATGTTGAATGTTTGATTTTTTGGCTGCAACTCTTGCATGAAGACCACTTCTGGTGAGATTTCTCTAAACCATAGATGGGTGTAGCTGGATCCCACTGGTTGCTGCTAGTGCTAGTTCTAGATGATCTAAACAAAAGCTGAAGGGAAAAAGCCCAATAGGGTCTTACCCAACGTACATATAAAAGTAATAAAGAAATGTGCTCATCTTATGGGGTTGTGTGTCACAAAACCAGAGGTAAAGCATGCAATCATCTCCTGAAGAGTCCACGCACTTGAAAAGCAAAAGCAGATCAGGAACAAGGTTGATGTGGAACTGTTACTACACCGCTGAAGACATGACAAAAATCCAGGAAAATTGAATGAAGGTGGTTTTATTCTACGCGTTTCGAGGTTCCACCCCACCTCATACTCTGTTCTATTGGCCTCAAGGACACTGCTCTCGCCTGGTTCTCCTCCTATCTCTCTGACCACTCCTTCACTGTTTCCTTTTCCGGCTCTTATTCTACTCCTCTCCCCCTCACCTTCGGGGTTCCTCAAGGTTCAGTCTTGGGCCCTCTCCTTTTCTCTCTATACACCACCCCTATTGGACAAACCATCAGCAGATTCGGTTTCCAATACTATTTCTATGCTGATGACAACCAATTATATACATCATCTCCAATCATCACCCCTGCTTTGTTACAAAATACCAGGGATTGTCTGTCTGCTGTCTCTCAAAGCATGTCCTCCCAATATCTGAAACAGAACCTCTCCAAAACTGAGTTTCTTGTGTTTCCTCCCTCTACCAACCAACCTACACCCGACATCTCAATTACCTTCAATGATTTAATCATTATTCCCAAGCAGCATGCTCATTGTCTTGGGGTCATATTTGACTCAGAACTCTCCTTCATTCCCCATATACAATCACTCACTCGCACATGTCACCTGCATCTCAAAAACATCTCCAGAATCCGACCATTTCTTACTTTCAAAACTGCAAAAACCCTTACTGTCGCTGTTATTCATTCCCGCCTGGATTACTGCAACTCTTTATTGATTGGTCATCCTCGGACCAAACTCTCACCTCTCCAATCCATCTTGATTGCCACAGCCAGGGTCATATTCCTGTCCAGCTACTTCACCGATGCCTCCACCTTGTTCCAGTCACTACACTGGCTACCTATCAGCTACAGAATACAATACAAACTCATATCCCTCACCCACAAAGCTCTCCACAGCTCTGCACCACCATATATCTCATCCCTGTCTATCATCCTACCCACCCCCTTCATTCCGCAAATGATCTTAGACTAACATCCTCCATAATACGAACCTCACACCTCCATCTCCAAGACTTTTCTAGTGCCGCGCCAGTTTTCTGGAATGCACTACCCCAAAGAATGCGACTAATATCCAGCCCCCAAGTTTTTAAGCGTACATTAAAAACACATCTCTTCAGACAAGCTTATCATAAGAACTTACTAAGCTAACTCTCCCCTGTCCCACCTTCTAAATGCTACTCATAACTTTCTTTCTCCTATCTTTCTCCTATATCTGTCCTCACATCCTACATACAACCAATAGCACGTAAGGGCACCCAAAAGGTTACTGTCTAAAGACCAGATCATTCATCTTTATATGTAACCAATAAACTAGCATAACGATGGCCGGCCAGATCTACAAGTGTGCTTCACCTTTTGTGTCCACCTTCTTCCCCCTAGATTGTAAGCTTTTGAGCAGGGCCCTCATTCCTACTGTAGCTGTTTAATTTTGTACTATTTTGCTTTGTTTTTGTTTATACAAGCCCCCACTTGATTGTAAAGTGCTGCGGAATATGTTGGCGCTATATAAATAAACTTTATTATTATTATTATTATTATTACCTCTTCATCAGGAATTCCACCAATATAACCATAATGGTGGATTTCCCGATGAAGAGGTGGGGTGACAGCTTGAAACAGGTAGAATAAAACCACCTTTAATTCAATTGTCTTGGATTTATGTCATATCTTCAGCTGCGCAATAATAGTTCCAAATCAACTTTGTTTCTAATCTAGTTCTAGATGATGGCACTGCCGTACATCTTCCGAATTTGAAGGGAAGTGTCTTTTATCTGCTACACTAAATTTCCTTGGCCAACCACTTGAGCATCCTCAATGTTGCCCATATCTTGCTGTCCTTAATGCCTAGAAATAAAGACAGATACTTATTCATCATGCAATACCATCAGGTAAGTGTCTGATTGAATCCAAATTTATTCTGCAGCAGGCCAACAACTCCAAACATAAAGCCAATGTCATTAAGATTTATCTTCAGCATAATGAAGTGCAAGGAGTCCTGGAGGTGATGATTCAGCCCCCGCAGAGCCCTGGAAGTGATGATCCTGCCCCCGCAGAGCCCTGGAAGTGATGATTCTGCCCCCTCTGAGCCCTGAACGTAATTATCCAGCCCTTGCAAAGCTCTGGAAGTGATGATCCTGCCCCCGCAGAGCCCTGGAATTGATGATTCTGCCCCCTCTGAGCCCTGGACGTAATTATCCAGCCCTTGCAAAGCTCTGGAAGTGATGATCCTGCCCCCACAGAGCCCTGGAACTGATGATCCTGCCCCCACAGAGCCCTGGAACTGATAATCCAGCCCCTGCAGAGCCCTGGAAGTGATGATCCTGCCCCCGCAGAGCCCTGGAAGTGATAATCCAGCCCCTGCAGAGCCCTGTAAGTGATGATTCTGCCCCCGCAGAGCCCTGGAAGTGATTATCCTGCCCTCGCAGAGCCCTGGAAGTGATGCTCCAGCCCCTGAAGAGCCCTGATCTCACCATCCAGTCTGTCTGGGCTCACATGAAGAATCATAATGGTTTGAAAAAGTCTCACCCACAAAAGATCTATGGTTAGTTCTCCAAGATGTTTGGAGCAACTGAACCTCACACAAAGAAGTACTTGTAAATATGTTTTTCAATTACACAGTTCTTATAATAGTTTTTTCACAGGAACCAATTGCTTGCGTGAAAAATATCAGCATGCCAATGAGACTTACCAGTCAATGGGAGTTAAAATAAAATAACTGAGTTTATACAGATCATCTGTATAGCATCCGGTTTTTAAAGCTACGTTACAATTCTCAACATAGGAAACTATGTGGTCTGTAATTATGATGAAATTCTGATGTCCAAAAACAGATGCCATGCATATGACAATTGAGATAAAAACAATCCTCTGTATTTTCTGAGTGAAGATTGATTTTTTTATACACTCATTTGAACTTATAATCATCTACATGTCATCTGTATGGCATCTGTTTGGCATTTGATTTTATAAATCGGCAGTGAATAAATTTTACAAGACCAAAAACAGTTTTGGATGCTATACGGTTGATCTGTATGGGACCCAGTTTTATTGCACACTCACAGACTTGAAAGGACAAGTCTCATCTGAAACATGGAAAACCTGAGTGCACATGCTGGAAAATTATGTCATCTGAACAGTTCAGTTGGATTACATTGGTCCTAGTGCCGTCTGTGTGATGTCAGTGTCACGAGTGTGTTGTGCTGTGCTGAGATCTCGGGGAGATCAGGGTTTATAAGGGCTCATGTTTGGTTGATCACAGATCCCTTTTAGAATCTGCTTATCCTACATAGGAGAAAATCTAATTCCATTTGGTGCTGAAGAGGTCAAGGTCTCTTTTCTATCCTCCTGAGATAGACGTGTAGCTGTTAATCTCAACTGCAGATATGCCCTTCAGCTATATAAACTCAATCCTCACTCTCTCCTAGCTCATTCTATAACTGACCACTTTGAAGGAGCCATTATCTGGAGAAACTGAGGTGTTGTTTCTGTTGCAGCTGAAAAGCTTATTGCTTGAGTAGTTGTGGAAAAATATTTGCTGTGTCTTTCCTCTGCTTCCTGTTATTGTTTTTCTGTAGTAGCGAGCTGGCCTTTGCACCAGGCAGGGTGAGATCAGCACCAGTGAGGGCCTAGGAACGGGACAGCGCACGGGTGGTAGGGCCCATCTAGAGACATTAGGGAGTACAAGGATCAGTCTCAAGTTAGCGTTAGGAGGTGATCCCACTCACCTCTCCCTAGCACCTGTGCCTTCCAATGTATTGTTTCCCTAGTGTACCCTTTGTGTTTTGGCACTCAATGGGGGTCCTCTCATCCCCAGTGTGATATTAGCCAGCCCAAATTTTTTCCAGGACCCTAATATGGATCCAGTTGTGGCTCTTGTACAACAGATGCAGAGTTTATCTCTGAAAGTGATGTATCTGTGGTCACAGGTTGTGCATATGCTGCAGGAGATTATGGGTCTGCTGGTCTCGGCCCACAGCCAGAATGAATCAGAGAACCCAAGATATCTCTCCCTAATAGGTTTACTGGGGGGAGGCATACTTTTCTGGTTTTCAGGGATGCTGGTAAACTCTATTTCAAGCTTCACCTTCGCTCCTCAGGGAGTGAGGAACAGATTGTTGTCTCACTCCTGCCTTTCTCCTTTTGGCTGATTCTCTCTCCCTTCGCTTGGTAGACAAGTTTTTTGTGGCCTTGGGTCTCATTTAGATTGACCCGGACTGAATCTCCCTTACTTATTCCAAGCTATCTAGACTTCGGAAGGGGGGGTTGGTCAGTAGAGGAATTTTGTTCAGAGTTCATCAGATGGGATACTGATAGGAAGACCCCACCCTAAGAAGCCAGGGCCTGTCTAAAAGGCTAAAAAAAGGCCCTGGCTATGTACGAGATGTATGAGTCTTTAGAGGCTGCTGTGGCCTTAGCCATCCGAATTGATAGACGCCTCAGGGATAGACCTGTGAATACCTTTTTTTTTTATAGATCTGCCTGGTGGTGAAAGCTCTCCCGTGGTTCTGGATGAACCCATACATTTAGGGAGAGTCTCTCTATTCATTGATTTGTTTCCCTGGTGTACCCTTTGTTTTGCGTCACTCGCTGGAGGTCCTCTCGTCCCAAGCATGACAGCTTTATTCTCGGACATCATTGGGTCGGAAATACAGTCATGTCAACGTTATTGTCGCACCCCGGGTCAGCCGAGCTGTTCGAATCTGGGCGGTCCATGGCTCGAGGGGTCTCAGACCCAGGAGCACCGTTGAACAGTTTTAAATGAAAATTAAAAATAAAAATAAAATCCGACTACACCACTCGTGGTTTGCGGTCAGGGATAGTAGGGCCGCTGCTGCGGGTTCCCACTGGGGATGATGGATGGGGGCAGCGTGGATGGTGGAGCCCTCCGAGAGCAGGGCTTTTCCCCAGGGGTAGGAGAAGGGTTAACATGGAGGCACACAGCAATGAAGCAGTCCAGACAAAGAGGCCAGTGTGATGGTTTTTACTCACTGGATTCACGCCCTGGGGACGTACTGGATCCCACTTGCGCCCGTGTCACTGATGGCTATGCCTGCTGACCTAGTGCCACTCTCCACCTATGTATTTGGGTCCTCCTTGGTGTGGAGCACTTGGAGGTCCTCCTGGTGTCTTTGACCTGCTGCAGGCAGCTTGGACTATTTAAGGGAATATGTCCCAGTCCTCTCTTTGCTGCTGATGCCTCGGACATTAGTGGTGGCAGATGAGTCCTGAAAACCCACCCGAGTTAACAGATGGCTTGAAGTCCTGGTCTATTCTGGGATCTGCAACCCGTGCGTGCAAAGTACTGTGAGCCCTGGATGTCTACCCCACAGGATCCCTCTGTCCTTGGAGCTCGCTCTCTCGCTCTCCAGCTACTTTGCTCCTATGAGTGGCTGATCTTTCTCCTCAGGTCTTTGCAGTGTCTTTACTACCACTCCGCCGACTTTCTTACTCTTCATTTTCCTTTCTGGTTCCTTTCACTTTCTCTGTGTCTCAAGAGTCTCTGGTCTTTCTTGACACCTTTCTTACTACTGCTCTCCTCACAACCTACTACTTCCTCCTCCTAAACTCTTCTCACAACCTTCCTCTTTCACTTCCTTTCTCCCACTGCTCACTAACCACACTCCCCAGGTTACCTTCTCCTCCCCCAGGTCTGGTCTCTTCCTCCCAGTTGGCTGCCTGTTATCTAACAGTGCCCAGCGAGTGTAAATGTCCTGGTGTGCTAGTGTGTAGTGAATGGCACAGTTATATTGGACCTGGGCTGTTACCTTATTTTTGTGACACCTGGCTACCGCAGGGGCGTCACATTATCTTATGGTGACGCCAAAAGTGGTCTTCGTGTCTTGGAAAGAATATTTCATAAACTTTTTTTTTTTTTTTACTTTTGCTTTTTCTCATAAAAATGGAATAAAGGAATTCCATTCCAATAAAGGAATTTTTAACTATGAAGGATATTTAATAACTTTTTGACGTGCACAGGTAGTAGTTAGAATATATACTCTGACAGTCCTTGGGCCCTGACTCCAAGATCTACCCAACTTAGACACCATTATTCACTTTTCAATTTTGGAAATGTTTTAATATTTGTGCTTGTAGAACATCAACTAAACCATATCTAAAATGTCAAATGGTTTTAAATGAAAGCATTTCAACGTAAGACAGTAAAAAACCACCGAGTCATTAAAGACTCTTCAACTCATGTCTACAGCCATCTGATTCTCAAGTGTGTAGGGGGATCAAAGCAAGCTTGGGCTTGACATAAATATATGTTTTCTGTTAAAGAGGTAAAGTCTTTTTTCCCTAAATCCCTATTATTTATGTAATGTCGTGTAAGTATATTCAAATACTTATCTCTTTGGAGAAGACAGTGATTGATAAGTATTTTAATAACGTGCAGTATATTACATACATAATTAATGCTTAACGAAAATGACTAAGATTTCTTTAGTTTCCTTGAGATTCTCATTTATGGGAATTTAGTTTAAAGTTACACCTATTGGGTAATATTAATTAGGAAGCTTTGACTTTCATACATGCCCTAAACAGACTGTAATGCCCACACTGTCCTGCCGCTCTCCCCCAGCAGGGACATCAGCTGGCTAACCCATCTGACCCTCCTGCAGTGGCCGCTCAGTTCCCATCTCGTGCTGCTGGCTCCTTGAGGCTCCATTCACATTGCAGACTTCCTGCTTCTGCTCTAAGGGATCACACAGCCATGCCCCTTTCTTAAAGGGTCAGCATACCCTTAACCCAGAAGTGCTTTTCAGGTCATCTAGAACAGAGGTCCCCAACCTTTTTTGCACCAGGGACCGGCTTTAAGCAAGACCAGTTTTCCATGGCCCAGTGGGACATGGGCGGAGCTTTGGTCATATGGGGGCGGAATTATGGAGGGGAGGAGCTTAGTGCATACTTATAATATAATTACTACATTATAGCACTGCTATATGCACCAGACAGCGCTGTATGGGGAGGATGCTGGCAAGACCTCGGTGTACAGCGCTGCTAAGTAGCAGCACTGTACATTGAGCGTCAGTGTATACAGCACTGCTGCTTAGCAGCACTACACACTGAACACCGGTACCGGGAGCCGCGTCAATGAGGCCAGTCTACTGCCCCGCCCCGGCACGCCCCACATAACATGTTCTGCCAGGGGCGAGTCAGTGATGAGAGCCTGCCGCCCCACCCCGTCAAGTACATACCATGCTGTGCTGGAGGGCCGCGTCACTAAGACCCGCCTGATTCCCCACCCCATCCCGTGCAACAGGTACCATGCTGTGCTGTGGAGGGCTGTGTCACAAAGACCCGCACGATGCCCCGCCCCATCCTGCATAATGTTCTCTGCCGGGAGCTGCGAGCTGTCACGGCTACGGCAGAGAACATTATCAATCCACACAGAGCGTGCTCTGACCAGGCGCAGGGCCGCAGAGATAGCTGTCAGCGGCGCCGCGGACCGGCTGAAAACCCCCAACGGCCAGCGGTTGGGGACCTCTGATCTAGAAGGCTGCAGATATATAAGGCACCTCTGCCCTATGGAAGGTGCCTGGGCAACGAATCTTACACATTAATAGTTCTCAGGTCCCCTAGCAATGTGCTGCTGCCACTGTTGAGCTAGTTCCACTGCTGATATATGTTTATGTTTCAGAGTATCTTTAACCTGCCGCAGCTGCTTCAAGCTGCTACCTCGGTCACTAACCACGATACCCGCTACTGTGAAATATCCACACCAACTGCTGCTGCATCCATCCATCCATCCCTCCATCCCAGAACGGAACCTCAACACCTGCTTCCGCTGTTAACTATTTCCAGAGACTGTCGCTCCCATACCACTGGGGCCAGACATCCCACCCAGTCTCACAGCTGCAGTGTAACACCCCCACCATAAGAGGCTCTGGTGAAAACCAGGTGTGGTTCCACAGTCAAGCCCCTCTTGGTTTTCTGTGTGCCGGGGCCCAGTGGGTGCTCCAAAACCCTTGCTTGCCCGGCGCGCATAACCGTGTCCATGCGGAAACCTTTTGTGTTACCTTTTTGATCACTTTAATTTGCTATTATTAATATTTGATATAATTAAAAGAAACATATAATATGCAAAAGAAAAATAAAACCAGAATGTACATCATGTAAAGACTATAAACTTTGAGAATCAAAATAAAGGTCTAATAAAACCTAATCCATTTATTACCACCATCTTCCCGACAACCGATAAACCTGTCACCCCGGTGTGGCTTCTTTCTGAATAGGAACTGGTCAACATTTTTCACAATTTATATTCCAATAGTAAACACAAACCACATATGCATCTTGTTAGCATGTGTAAAGTTTATCTTATTTGTCACATTCAACGTCTTTGGTCATTAACACCTACCTGTCTATGAACCTTCTCTGAAGGCTGGAGGTCAAAGAAGACGTACCGGGTGGAAAGGTTGGGTCTCGAAGAACGTTGTAGTGGATTGGTTTGCAGTCTGCACACAAGGGACAGTTAGGCACTGAGGTGATCATAGCAGCATCAATCTCCATTTGGTTATCCTTGGTGTAGATCTGAATGGCATAGACCTCAATTTTAACATGGTCTAACTTGATGGTCAGAGGAACGTCACAAAAGATACTTTGCATGCCTAGTGATGAGTTCTCCCCATTGATATAAAGGACTTTTACTTCCACCTCAGCTCCTTTTGTATCTGAGTCTGTGGATACGAATGTTACCCAAATAGTTAGAGTCTGTGGAATCACTGGGTACGTAAACTCCAGCTGCAGATAGCATCCATGTGGCTCAGTACAAGCAGGAGGCACAGAGTTGTCGTTTGCTCCAGGACTCCATGTTCTTACGCTTGTTTCACATGGCTGCTCAACATCGGGGCGTCCTGAAATACACAAAAGGATTTAAATAATTTGAAAACACCAAATTACATTTACTTAGTCTCATGGTCAGTAATTAATCATTTT
Source organism: Anomaloglossus baeobatrachus (assembly GCF_048569485.1). Taxonomy (NCBI): domain Eukaryota; kingdom Metazoa; phylum Chordata; class Amphibia; order Anura; family Aromobatidae; genus Anomaloglossus; species Anomaloglossus baeobatrachus. Next base: position 179,736,353 of record NC_134361.1, read on the forward strand.
AAAGGGAATCCGTCAGCAGGTTTTTGCTATGTAATCTGAAAGCAGCATGATGTATAGGCAGAGAGCCAGATTTAAGCAATGTATCACTTAGTTTAATTTGTGACACAATCACAGTTTTCTCTACTACAGCTCTAGCCTACACCACTGATTGGCAGCTTTCTGTATACACTGTATATTGACAGAAAGATGTCAATCAGTGGTTAGGGTGAAGTTGAACCAGTAATGAGACACTTAATCCTTCTGTGATAATTTCCTGCTGATAAAGTACTGATTTTATTGAAAGAGCAACAAACAGCCTAGTAAGTGACACATCACTGGAATCAGGGTCTCTGACCGTACATCATGCTCAAATTACATAGCAAAAACCTGCTGACAGATTTCCTTAATGTCTACTTATTTCTATAGTAAAGCCAGTCCACTTCTCTGTATATATATATATATTTGCTGTGACAGAGAAGGGGGCTGGCTTGGCTACTGAAATGAGCAGAGAGTTGACCTCTTTTACACATGGCTCTGACCTCATCCTGATACGGGAAACACTGTTTAGTTTATGCACAGGACCAGAAGCTAATCTTCTGGTAGCTGAGTTGGGGCAGCTACTGAAGAACTGAGGCATCTGGCCTGTTAGAATTAAATTAGTATATTATACTAAATATATAGTAAATTATATCACTTTTTACACTTTTTATTTGAATATTTATTCCCTAGAAAATCCTTGTAACTTAAGCACACAACTGTCCTATAGCTCTATGCAGCCTGCAGCCTCCAGGATGTATGGAAATGTAATGTCACCTCCATAAATTTGTATGGGGCCATAATTTACCTCTATCACATTTTTTGTGTGAATTGGTACTGAATACAGCTGTGGTACCTTATATTTTTTTGTGTGAATTGGTACTAAATATAGGTTTGGCATCCGATTTTTTTCTGTGAATCGGTACTGAATACAGTTTTGGCACCCTATGTTTATTGTGTGAATCGGTATTTAATATAGCTGTGGCACCCTATATTTTTTTGTGTGAATCGGTACTGAATACAGCTGTGGCACCCTATATTTGTTGTGTGAATCGGTACTGAATACAGGTTTGGCACCCTATATTATTTGTGTAAATCAGCACGGAATACAGCTATGGCACCTTATTTTTTTTTGTGTGAATCAGTACTGAATAAAGCTATGACACTATATTTTTTGTGTGAATCAGTACTGAATATAGTTATGGCACCCTATATTTTTTGTGTGAATCAGCACTGAATACAGCTATGGCACCTTATATTTTTTGTGTGAATCAGTACTGAATATAGTTATGGCACCCTATATTTTTTGTGTGAATCAGTACTGAATATAGTTATGGCACCCTATATTTTTTGTGTAAATCAGTACTGAATACAGCTATGACACCCTATATTTTTTGTGTGAATCAACACTGAATAGTTACGGCACCCCATATTTTTTGTGTGAATCAGTATTGAATACAGCTGTGGCACCCTATATTTTTTTGTGTGAATCAGTACTGCAAACAGCTGTGGAACCTTATATGAGATGGCCATTTAATGTATAGCCCGTAGAGGAGAATATATCTGTGTTATGTAAAGTAACGTGTACATGATATCCTTGAAGTTCATTAAGGGAGTTATCTACTACCCTTTTTAAATGAAGCAGTCCCAGGGCTCACTTGACATTATGACACGTGAGCCCTCTAACCTATTGGGTTGCTGCACTCTCACTTCATCTGCTTGCCCAAGGTTCATCTGAAAGAAATAAGAGTGCAGCAGCCAATTAAGGGTCGCTGACTGACTGCAGCGTTTTTTGGTATAACAATGTCATTAGAGCCTTGGGAGAGCCGACAATGCTAGAATGGCACAGGTTTAGGAGGTGTTTGTTATTTTTATTTTACAAGAGGGAGTATTTCATTTTGAAAAGGGTTTTCCAGATATTGGCCAACCCTTGACCAGGGAAGACAAGAAGTGTCATGAGAGCCTTGGGAGAGCCGACAATGCTAGAATGGCGCAGGTGTGGAAGGTGTCTATTATTTTTGTTTTATAAGAGCCAGTATTTCATTTTGAAAGGGGTTTTCCAGATAGTGGCCAACCCTTGACCAGGGCGGTGAACAAATGTCATGAGAGCCTTGGAAGAGCTGACAATGCTAGAATGACACAGGTTCAGGAGGTGTCTGTTATTTTTATTTTACAAGAGGGAGTATTTCATTTTGAAAGGGGTTTTCCAGATAGTGGCCAACCCTCAACCAGAGCAGTGAACAAATGTCATGAGAGCCTTGGGAGAGCCGACAATGCTAGAATGACACAGGTTCAGGAGGTGTCTGTTATTTTTATTTTACAAGAGGGAGTATTTCATTTTGAAAGGGGTTTTCCATATAGTGGCCAACCCTTGACCAGGGCGGTAAACAAGTGTTTATATCATATCCTTTTTTCTCGCCATTATTATTCAAATTATCACATTTGTAAATTAGACTATTTTGACATGGAACAGCGTGAAATAGATTTCACCATAGTTTGTCATTTGGAGACAAGGTTCTAAACTTTCAACATCTATACTTGTTATTCATTTCCACTATTTAGCGGCTAGAGCACACAAATCTTGTTATTAGGCAAGTTACTTGTCTTCATCGATATACACTACTCTCATTCATTCCTCCGCAGCACATATTTCAGACAAGCAAAATATCAGCTGTATAAATATGAGGAAAAAGCGTCTCAGACATTGACTGCTTCCCTTCATCAAACAAATTTTTAATATTGCAGACATTTTTCCTAAATTACACGATAATCTGTACATGGAAATTGTAGTGGGGTTTGTACATAGAAATATTTAATGCCCGAATTTAAGAATGGAAAAAAAAAGTAAAAATTCAGAAACAGATAGATCAATAGGTAAAAAAAAATAGATGAGAGGGTGAGTCAAAAATTTTCCGCACTCGCATTATATTAAAACGTTTGCTTTGTTATCGAATAAGTTCACTATCTCTCCAGTCTCTGCTCCGTGGATTGGACAGTATGAAGTGAATAATTTTTTTGTGGTCGGAAGGTGCGTCTGGTGCCAATACTTATTAACAAATTTGCGAATAGTATGGAGTTCTGACAAAGTGTGCATAAATGGATAGAGAAGTTCAAGGAAGGTTGAACAAGTGTCAGACGTGATGAAGAAGCCGGACGCTGGTCAACAACCACGACTGGTGACAACATTGAGCATTCTCTATATATTCCTTATCTTGCCTCGTCGGACTATCACCTGCCTAGACCCCTGAAAGGAGCCCTACGAGAATGAAGATTCCTTGCAGATGAAGAGGGGAAGACGGTAGTACATTTGTGGCTCACAGCTCATTCTAAACTGTTTTTTTAGTGAAGGAATACAAAATATTATTGACAGATGGACAAAACGTATTAAAAATCGGAATCGTGTAAATTATGTATTTATCTTTTCTATAAGTTGATTAAAACAAATTCTTCTGCCAGAGTGTGAGAAACATGCTCTAACTTTGTTCTTTTTACCACTGTATGGATCTGCCTGTTTATGATTGGTTGATGTCATACAGGGGAAGAAGGACACGCCCCAAAAGAAAAACTCTTGTAATATCCCATTCAACTTAACATAAACTCAAATGTTACAAGCTAATATCTTAAACTAGAAATTTAAAAAAATAAAAACTATCACAAGGTCAGTAGTGGTGCCGAGGTAATCGGCACGAGAGAGTTGGCGATGGTGGTGAGGAAGATGAATACATGTTTGTAATAGTTAAACAGATACAGTGCTGGACAAAAGTATTAGAACCGCTGCAATTCTGTCAGATAATTCTCAGTTTCTTTTTGAAAATGATTGAAATCACAAATTCTTTGGTATTATTATCTTCATTTTTTTTGCTTGCAATGAAAAAACACAAAAGAGAATGAAACAAAAATCAAATCATTGATCATTTCACAAAAAACTCCAAAAATGGGCCAGACAAAAGTATTGGCACCCTTAGGGCAGCTTTGCACATTGCAACATCGCACGTGCGATGTCGGTGGGGTCAAATCGAAAGTAACGCACATCCGGCGTCACTTTCGACATCGTAGTGTGTAAATCCTAGATGATACGATTAATGAGCGCAAAAGCGTCGTTATCGTATCATCGGTGTAGGCTCCGACTTTTTCAAAATTACGCTGCCGCGACAGGTACGATGTTGTTCCTCGTCCCTGCGGCAGCACACATCACTGTGTATGAAGCCGCAGGAGCGAGGAACATCACCTTACCTGCCACCGGCGGCTATACGGAAGGAAGAAGGTGGGCGGGATGTTTACATCCTGCTCATCTCCACCCCTCCGCTTTGATTGGCCGCCTGCCGTGTGACGTTGCTCTGACGTTGTACGACCCGCCCCCTTAGGAAGGAGGCGGGACGCCGGCCAGAGCGACGTCGCAGGACAGGTGAGTGCATGTGAAGCTGGCGTAGAGATAATGTTCGCTACGCCAGGAATCACAAGATATCGCTGCTGCGACGGGGGCGGGGACTATCGCGTGCGACATCGCAGCATCGGCTTGCGATGTCGCAACGTGCAAAGCCCGCCTTAGCCTAATAATTGGTTGCACAACCTTTAGCCAAAATAGCTGCGAACAACCGCTTCCGGTAACCATCAATGAGTTTCTTACAATGCTCTGCTGGAATTTTAGACCATTCTTCTTTGGCAAACTGCTCCAGGTACCTGAGATTTGAAGGGGGCCTTCTCCAAACTGCCATTTTCAGATCTCTCCACAGGTGTTCTGTGGGATTCAGGTCTGGACTCATTGCTGGCCACTTTAGTAGTCTCCAGTGCTTTCTCTCACACCATTTTCTAGTGCTTTTTGAAGTGTGTTTTGGGTCATTGTCCTGCTGGAAGACCCATGACCTCTAAGGAAGACCCAGCTTTCTCACACTGGGCCTTACATTATGCTGCAAAATTTATTGGAAGTATTCAGACTTCATAATGCCATGCACATGGTCAAGCAGTTCAGTGCCAGAGGCAGCAAAGCAACCCCAAAACATCAGGGAACCTCCGCCATGTTTGACTGTAGGGACCGTATTCTTTTCTTTGAATGCCTCTTTTTTTTCCCTGTAAACTCTATGTTGGTGGCTTTTCCCAAAAAGCTCTAATTTTGTCCCATCTGACCAGAAAACATTCTTCCAAAACGTTTTAGGCTTTCTCAGGTAAGTTTTGGCAAACTCCAGACTGGCTTTTTTATGTCTCGTGGTAAGAAGTGGGGTCTTCCTGGGTATCCTACCATACAGTCCCTTTTCATTCAGACGCCGACGGATAGTACGGGTTGACACTGTTGTACCCTTGGACTGCAGGGCAGCTGGAACTTGTTTGAATGTTAGTCGAGGTTCTGTATCCGCCATCCGCACAATCTTGCGTTGAAATCTCTCGTCAATTTTTCTTTTCCTTCCACACATAGGGAGGTTAGCCACAGTGCCATGGGCTTTAAACTTCTTGATGACACTGCACACCGTAGACACAGGAACTTTCAGGTCTTTGGAGATGGACTTGTAGCCTTGAGATTGCTCATGCTTCCTCACAATTTGGATTCTCAAGTCCTCAGACAGTTCTTTGGTCTTCTTTCTTTTCTCCATGCTCAATGTGGTACACACAAGGACACAGGACAGAGGTTGAGTCAACTTTAATCCATGTCAACCCCCTGCAAGTGTGATTTAGTTATTGCCAACACCTGTTAGGTGCCACAGGTAAGTTACAGGTGCTGTTAATTACACAAATTAGAGAAGCATCACATGATTTTTCAAACAGTGCCAATACTTTTGTCCACACAAATACCAAAGAATTTGTGATTGCAATCATTTTCAAGAAGAAACTGAGTATTATCTGACAGAATTGGAGGGGTGTCAATACTTTTGGCCAGCACTGTATGTAGCTTTATGCCAATTTGCAGAATTTACTATATCCGTGCTCAGCTCTGTGCACCTGTCAGTAATGCACACAGGCACACAAGCTATATGCCTTTAGACCAAATTCACAAAACAGATTTGATTAACGCATTTGCAATTTTTTCTACATGGACTTTTTGGATTATTGGTCTATGTAGAAAAATTGGTGAAAATTACTTGTACCTATTCTTATTCATACCTACCTGCCCACAACCTCAGTTCCTCAAAAGATCTCCTTTTCTACTACTCTCTTATCTCCTCTTCCCACAATCACATACAAGATTTCTCTCATGCCTCCACCATACTCTGGAACGCTCTACCCCAGCATATCATACTCTCAGCTACCATGGAAAGCTTCAAAAGGAACCTGAAGACCCACCTCTTCTTAGAAGCCTACAACCTGCAATAACCCTCAGTCCAGTACACCATTGTGCAACCAGTTCTGTCCTCACCTATCGTACCATCACCCATTCCCTGTAGACTGTGAGCCCTCGCGGGCAGGGTCCTCTCTCTTCCTGTACCTATCTGTGCCTTGTATTGTTTATGTTTATTGTACTTGTTTTTTATGTATACCTTTTCCCTTGTAAAGCACCATGGAATAAATGGCGCCATAATAATAATAATATTATTATTATTGTAGAATCCAAGGCAACAAAACTCCTTGCAATTATTCCCTCATTTTTTTTTATTTATTATTAGTCCCACCATACAAATATAAAGTTCAGATAGCAATGTTTCGGCCAACACAGGGTCTTTATCAAGGCATTAAAAATATGACATTTTTAGTGGCTTGATAAAGGCCCTAAGTTGGCCCAAACGTTGCTATCTGCACTTTTTCATTGTATGCTGGGACTAATAATAAATAAAAAAAAATTGAAGGGAATAGTTGCAAGGAGTTTAGCAACTATCCCCCAATCTTTTTTTATTAGTCCCAGTATACAAAGAAAAAGCGGAGATAACGTTTCAGCCAACACAGGGCCTTTATCAAGCCATTAAACCTACGTAATTTTTAATGGCTTGATAAAGGCCCTGTGTTGGCCGAAACGTTGCTATCTGAACTTTTTATGTGTATGCTCGAACTAATAATAAATAATATAAAAATTTGAGGGGGATAGTTGCAAGGAGTTTCAGTGCCCTGGATTCCACAATTATCTTCTTCAATTTCTGCAGATGAATGGATAGCTGTACCAAGCAGCATGATTAGTGGATTGGTGCATGGGATTTTGTCACGTCACAGGCTGAAATTTTTATGTTCTTGCCAAGTTGGGTAAAAAGAAATGAATAACATATAAAATCTGATACTGAAAATATCAAGATCCAGATTCAGTATTTGCATTTTTTTACAATCATTTTTTTTTGTACGGACGTTTTTGTTGCCTTTTTGTTTGTTGCAAAAGTATTTAAAATGGCACACATGCTTCATGAATCTTGCGTAAAATAAATAATACTCTCTTTCTTCTGTTAACTTTTTATGACAAAAGGTATTGTAAAGAAATAGTACCAAAATAACCAAAAGCAGTTTGGGGTTGTGGGGGGGGACTAGAATACATTTGCGTTACATTTTGCAACTTTTTCAAAAAGATGAATTAGTCTAAAAGATGTGGAAAAGCTGAACTGACGTAAAGATCAGAAAAACTAACAAAACCTCAAAAGTATACTTAAAAAAATGCATATTTTTGATGACTGTCAAAAATAACAAAAAGTCACGAATTGGCAAAATACACTGATTAATCAATCCCGAAACATGGAAAATGCTTGAAAAAAACTGTTCCATTCTGTCAAATTACACACAAATTCTTGAGTAATTCTTCATCTTCCAATGCGGCCATTTTCTGGGATCTTTCTTCAATCTCTTATATATAAGGTGTCAAGTGCTTAGATAGGAAGTCTGAAACACCTGCTTCCTTTAACAGGAATAACAAGAAAAATTATAGGGCCAAGAAAATCTTATGAAGGCTTAAAGTTATAAATTGGTGGTGTGTGAATCCTGGTGGTCCATTTAGGTGGTCCAGTAGCTGGATCACGAATGAACAGATGCCAACAGCATGGTGTAATAGTGCCTACTGCCAGATTTTAAGCTTTTTATCTAAATAATAACTTGGGGGTAAAAAAGTAGCACTCAATAAGACTATGATGCTTAAAGGCTCAAGTTGCATGACATAATTCCACATAATCCACTGACTGCGGTATTGTAAAATGTTCCAAAAATAACCAGATTGTCATGATTCTGCTTAGTGGTGCTCTGCTCTCCGGTAAATTTGTTGTTCCTGGTCTAGTCCTGTGTGATGTGGGAGGGGTCCGTTCTTTGGAGCCTTGTTCCAGGTGATTACTTCGCTTTATCTGGGAGCTCTTTCACCAGGAACACCACCAGTGATAGTTCTTGTTAAGCAGTGTATGTGTCTGGTTACCGTAAGTGACTAACCTGATCCTGTCCTGCTACGTAGTTCCTCGTACCTCATCCTGTGTTTTCCCCTACTCTGACCTGGCTTCCTGACTCCTTGACCTTCGGCTTGTTCCTTGAACCCGACTCCGCTCTCTCCCATGTACCCGATGTGTCCTCTTGGCTATCGTCCTTGGCTCGTACCCCGACCCCGGCTCCGCTCTCTTCCTCGTACTTCCTGGTTTACAGACCCTTGGCTCGTACATTGACTTTGGCTTCTGACTCTCCCTCTATTTCAGATGTGATCTCCCGGTTCCTGACCCCTGGCTTGTTTGACTACCCCGCAGATCTCCTCCACTAATGTATCTAGTGACTCCTAGTGGTTTAGCATCTCATTATTGTGTTTGGCATCACACAGATATTATGAGAAAAATGATCCGCGTTTCATCAGTGTTTTTGAGCAGAGTGTCATCAGACAGTTTCATCAAAGTTGGTCTGAGTTTCATCAGTCTAAAGGCCCTGTCACACATAGAGATAAATCTGCGAAAGATCTGTGGTTGCAGTGAAATTGTGGACAATCAGTGCCAGGTTTGTGGCTGTATACAAATGGAACAATATGTCCATGATTTCACTGCAACCACAGATCTGCCAAAGATTTATCTCTGTGTGTGATAGGGCCTTTAGGCCATGTTCACACTTTCAGTATTTGGTTAGTATTCTACATCAGTATTTGTAAGCCAAAATCAGGAGTGGAACAGTCAGAGGAAAAGTATAATAGAAAATGGGGCACCACTTCTTTATTTATAAACCCACTACCAGTTTTGGCTTACAAACACTGACCAAATACTGAGCATATAAATGAGAAGAAAATAAGTTTCTTCACCTTCTCTTTTCTATGTAGTCTTCAAGTTGTCTGAGTTTTTCACGGAACCATAGACTTTCATTGCCGAATTTGATCCGGCACTTGGATCAACATCAGACATGTCCCCATGATTTTGCCCAGACCCCCCATAAAAATCATGGCTATGTGAACAGTCCCATATTCTATGATAGATACCAGTGCTATTTGTGAAAAACAAAGAACTTGTACACGAAAATCTGATGTGTGAATGAACCCTAAGTTTATTCATCATTTAAAGAAGAACTGTCAATGGGTCAAAAGTGGCCATTTTTTTGCTTTTAATTTATTCTCCCTGATCCCCTGAATAATCTTTTTTTTTGTTTATATTTTATTATCCCTGATCCTAAGTGATCCATTTTTTTTGTTGTTTTTATTAACCTGCCATATATGTCATGCTAGGTATGGGGAAGTACCAAGCGAACGATAAAAGGAAATGGAGAAAGGGAAAGGAAAGCCTGAGTCTAACCAATCTCTTCAGCATCGGGGTGCTTAGGTACATTTGATGCTTGGCCTGGTGAGCGCCGCTTGTAGTCTCTGAATGGCTCTAACTGGAGGTAAAAATGTTTTTTGATGTAGTGTGTCCAAAAAAATCCCCAAAAACCTGCCATTCCTCCCCCTGAAATGCTCAGTTTATGGCTGGCTGAGGGCCAAACCTCTCAATCATTGACTTCCAATATACTCATTACTCGAGTCAAGCCTGTTATTTCGGGTCTTCATTGACTTATATGGGGTTGGAGGTCTGCGAACAAGTTCAGGTCAACTCTGCTTCCTGAAAGGAACTTTTAACAAAAGTCAGGCTGTACTGTTATGACCGTTATGACTGTCATGGGGTCCTTCAACGATATCATACAATCAACAGAGTAAGGGCGGCTTTGCACGTTGCGACATTGCACGTGCGATGTCGATGGGGTCAAATCGAAAGTGACGCACAACCGGCGTCGCAGTCGATATCGCAACGTGCAAATCCTTTTTGATACGATGAACGAGCGCAAAAGCGCCGTTATCGTATCATCGCTGCAGCCTCCGACATTTCCATAATGCCGGTGCAGCGACAGGTGCGATGTTGTTTCTCGCTCCTGCGGCAGCATACATCGCTGTGTGTGAAGCCGCAGGAGCGAGGAACATCACCTTACCTGCCGCCGGCTGCAATGAGAAGGACGGAGGTGGGCGGGATGTTTACATCCTGCTTATCTCCGCCCCTCCACTTCAATTGGCCGCCTGCCGTGTCACGTCGCTGTGACGCCGCACGACCCGCCCCCTTAGGAAGGAGGCTGGTCGCCGGTCAGAGGGACGTCGCACGGCAGGTATGTGCGTGTGAAACTGCCGTAGCGATAATAATCGCTACGGCAGCTTTCACTAGATATCGCACGTGCGATGGGGGCAGGACTATTGCTGCAGCATCGGTAACACATTGTTACCGATGTCGCAGCGTGCAAAGCCCGCCTACGAGCTCAGTGAGCAATCCAAAGAACATTTATTCCAAGAAAGTCAGAAGGTCCATCAAATAATCCACCACACAGAGGGTAAAGTAGTCCAGTAATGGGATAAATGTTCCGGGGATGAGTCACAATACTCCAGCAGTCCTTTTCCAGGGAAATTGGAGTTTCTCAACGGCTCTCTGGTGTGTTGCCTGCAGCTGCAGCATCTCCCCCAGAGGATGAATCTTCTTGCTTCTCTCTTGATGTTCTTAGACAGACTGAATAATCCCCCAGGTAAGCAGAGAGTTTAGGTAGATCCCAGGCCAGACTCCCCCAGACTTAGGGACAAAAGCCCAGAAGGGGTGATTAACCTGCAAACAGGACAATGTACACACAAGGAATACACAGAATGGACAGAGCGCCATGCCTAAAATAGAAACCTACACAAAATTATATACAACCCCCCATATTCCGCCATCACATTGACATATCCTTAAGATAGCTCACTGATTTCAGATGAGTGATGTTAGAAGGTCCTGTAGACACCAGAATTACACAGATTATGGAGCATGAACAGCTCAGCACTGTACACCATGAAGTGACCACTTTCATGCATGGCAGCTTGTGTAAGGAGGTGGTCATGTTCCTGCCCAAGAAGACACTGATTACGTGTGACTTTTATACATTAAAATGGAAAATGTGATGTATAGTGTTGTAAGCAAAAAGGTGTAGTGTAATGCAAGATATATAAGAGCTGAAAGTGTTATGATGTAATGTTTGTTGAGACAGTTCTGTTAGCAACAGAGTGCAGGGATAGAAATAGTTGTGTGGGACTAGCCCACTATGGGAGGGGTTAGTGCGTAGGGACAGGAATGGGTTTCTAGATAAATAGTCAGATAGGGATAGCTAGCAAAGGAAGTGCATGGTGTTCTAGGCAGTACAAGGTGATACTGGAACTCCCTGGGTGAATATACTACAGAAACCTTAACCCCTTCCTATGGAGGAGGATAGACATGGAGTCTCAGTTGGGAGACGTATGGAGCCATATCTACTACAGGTCTTGGGCTGGGATTCCCTGGGACTGACAGGACAAGTTAGAGCAGGGATAGTCCAAGAAGAACGAAATGTGAATGTTGACGTGTACTGAGGTATTGCAAAGTCTGGCGGAAATTTATGTGCCTGTTATTATGTGTTATAAATGGAAGAAAATGGATTGTTGAGTAAACTTGTTGGGGTTGAAATGTTCATTGGTTTATGTGCAGCAGCTACTCAAATGAAAGACGTGGAGACAGTGGAGGCCTGTGGCCCACCAGGGACTACAATGCACTCTAAACAATACAGCAGATTTATTCATGGCCATGATCTCTATGTAGCTTGCCCCTAACTACTGCTCTCTGGCACCCTACATATAGGGTACTTCACCTGATCGGTGGGAATGACAGGTGTCATGTAGGGGGGTAGGCCCACCCCTTCATGTATAGCACACTGATGTCCTGTGTAACATTATGTAAATTCCTTGCTTGTATGATTTTGCCACCAGGTGGCAGTGTTGCAGCACAGTTGTTCTGGCATCTTAGTAGGCAGGGAGAGAGCAGGAATAGGAGGAGGATAGGGATATATAAGTGAGAGACAATGGGAGGGGGAGAGGAGAGTCCCTGGGAAGATGTAAAATTAATAACTCCACCATGCCGATTCTGATCCTATGGGTCACCCCTCTGGCTGTGACACACAGGATCCAGTCCAGATTGGTCAACCGTGTCCCCCAGGAGTGGGGTATAGTCTATTGGTTGGGGTCTGGTGTCTATTTCATATGGCTGCTAATGCTCAGCGAATTCCTCACTCACGGAAAGGTCAGTGCATCCTCAGATAGAAGGATATGGCTGGATGGTCTGGGTATGAATGGGAGAGCCCTGTCGGTTGCTGTCATTCTTAGTCCTGTCAGATGCTGTGTTAGCATCACCTGTGGGTGGGGTGAAGTGGCTCAACAGACTTCATGACCTTGTCCGTGCCAGTGTGAAATGTAGTGATGGAAGGAGAGGCCTAGAGGTGACAGAAAGTGCCCAGGTGCCAGAGATATGGACTGCTGCTAAATTATGTATGAGAGGGAAAGATGTAAGGAACCCCTATGGGAAAAATACCGGTGCCGGCGAAGTGTAGACCGAGTTGATGCAGAACATAACGGAAAATAAAGTTGGCTTGTTTGAGAAAAGAAACAGTGTCGGGACTTTAATTGCTGTGAGTGAGAAAGCAATGTCGCCTAAATGACTTCGGAGTTATCCTGTGTGTGGTGCGACAATGGGGATTTGGGTTGTTAATGACAGGCTGTGCTGTGACCTGTCGTTCCCTGCTACCACGACTACATTCACTGCCTGTCCCATGTCCTCCACCACAGTCAGACCATAATTAATCCAATATTGATGACTTAGGCTAAGTTCAAACTTCCGTTCTTTTAAATCCGTCAGGTCTGTCATTGCGACTGAGCGACGGATCCGTCGTTTTTTAGATGTCAATGGATGTGTTATTTCACAGGATTCCATTCACAGGAATCCTGTGAAAAAACTGATCCGTCTCGTCCGTTACATCCGCTGTGCGTCCGTTTCCGATTTCTTTGTGCTTGAGACAGCCCAGTGGGTGTGCCAAACATGCTGGGCATGCTCAGTAGAGCATGACTGAATACAGCACTGGATTCCGTCATAAGACGGATTATGACGGAATCAAGCACCATAGACAAACATTACACTCTTGACAGATTGCGACGGATTCCTGCGCGGTGCGTTAATTTTAACGACCCAAAAAACGTTACATTCTGCGTTGTTTCCGCCCGGCGGTCAGTCCAAAAACGACTGATGTGCCGCGCAGCGGATGCAACCCAGATCATCAGTCGCAATCCGCCACTCATTGAAGTCCATGGGAAACAACGGAATCCGCCAAACGGATTGCATTGTTTATCAGACCGGCGGATTGTGACTGATACAAAATAACGGAAATGTGAACCTAGCCTTAGTCTAAGGATAGGTCATCAGTAGAGTTGAGCGCGGTTCGCAGTTCGAGGTTCTCCAGTTCGCGGCTCGAGTGATTTTGGGGGCTGTTCTAGATCGAACTAGAACTCGAGCTTTTTGCTAAAGCTCGATAGTTCTAGATGCGTTCGAGAATGGTTCTAGCAGCAAAAAGCAGGGCTTTTTACAGCTACAGTGTGCAGGAGCCATCGCTGGCAGCCTGCCAGAAGCTGGTAACCAAGATAAACATCGGGTATCCAAGCAAAGCACTTTGGTTAGTAACCCGATGTTTATCCTAGTTACGTGCAGGAAGCCCACACTTCCCAGCTCAGCTCACTCCGCCCCCTCCTGCACGCGACATGTACACACACACACACGCGCACACACACACACACACACACTCACACTCACCTGTCCCCAGCCAAGCAGTCCACGACACTGACGTCCTCAGCGCCACCCACTTCACACTCCGCCGCCAGCACACATGGCTCCGCCCACCTGCACTCTGCACACATGGTCCCGCTCGGCTTACCTGCGGTGATGAAGTCCCGACCTCAGCGCTGTCACTGTTCTCCATGGCCGCCGCTTGTCACATCACCTTCTCTCGCTTCCGACCCTAGAATGACTAGCGGTGACGTCACGGGCCGCTCGCGATACTTGGCTGTGAAGGCAGCGGTCATTGAACTCAGTGACAGGTGCTGTCAGCAGTACAGGAGATCAGCGCAGGTAATGTACCTCGCTGACAGCAGCACTTGTCATCCCCTGCAGTGACCTGGGCTAACCCATTGATGTTAGCTCAGGTCACTGCACTGCTCTCCCAGCCAATGGGGAACATCCTGCTCTTCATTGACTGGGACAGTGTGGATCGTCATGGCAACCCCTTGGATTACACCAGACCTGGATTTGTTTTTCTATCTAATAAATTGGTTAAAGAGGGAATGTATTGGGAAGTGTTATTTCAAATAAAAATGTGTTTGTCGTCTATTTTTTTTTATTACGACTGGGTTGGTGATGTCGGGTATCTGATAGACGCCTGACCTCACCAACCCCAGGGCTTGATGCCAGGTGACATTACACATCTGGTATTAACCCCATATATTACCCCGTTTGCCACCGCACCAGGGCACGGGATGAGCTGGGGCGAAGCACCAGGATTGGCACATCTAATGGATGCACCACTTCTGGGGCGGCTGCGGTCTGCTATTTTTAGGCTGGGGAGAGTCCAATAACCATGGACCTCCCTAGTCTGAGAATATCAGACCCCAGCTGTCTGCTTTACCTTGGCTGGTGATCCAATTTCGGGGGGACCCCTACGTGTTTTTTTTTTTTAATTATTTATTTACTTTAAAATAACAGCGTGGGGTGCCCTCAGTTTTGGATTACCAGCCAAGGTGAGGCTGCCAGCTGTGGTCTGCAGGCTGCAGCCGTCTGCTTTACCCTAGCTGGCTACAAAAATAGGGGGAACCCTACGTCATTTTTTTTTTCATTTTTTTGGCTAAATACAAAGCTAAGCACCCCTTAGTGCCACATGAAAGGCACCAAAGTGTGCAAAATTACAAAATGCAGGAGAGTGGGACATTATGTGTCTTTCTGCCATTATAATGACAGAAAAGACTGATATGAAGTGCACAAGCACCAGAAAATCACCAGAGCGCTCTACGCTGTGAAAAGCAGTAGAAAATGGCACTGGAGTGAACATGTGACCGCCTCATGTAGGATGAAGCTATGGCTCCTGGGTAAATTTATGTATTTTCCCTCCTTCAGTTTTTTTGCAGTACACAAAAAAAACGGAAGGCACACGGATGACAAACAGATGACATACGGACCGTCTACGGAACGGAAATGGATGCCACACGGATGCACCCATGAAAAAAAACGGACTGTTTTTTGCAGACCGCAAAAATGGATCGGTTGTGTTAATGTAGCCTTATTCTGATCTGCCGTTTATAAACAGCAGGCAGAAATAAGTGAATAACGCCCCCCAGCATCAAAAAATCTCCGGGGTTTCAGGGCTAGCTGAGACCCTGGAGACCATGATTCAGGACGGTTTTTCTGGTCCCCGCTCACGTGATCACAGGTATACACCGTACACCGATGATCACGTTACAGTAAATGACAGCGCCGGTAAAAAATTATTTATCTCCCATCTGGCATGAACAAACATGATACATCTCCTCCCCGATCCCCTCCGGTCCCCTGATGTCGCCAAAGTGCCCCCCCTGATGCCCTCCCAGAAATCCAAGATGGCCGCGCGCACACCAGCGCGCCGGCCGCATTCACCCTACTCCTCTGATTTCTGTCGCATGTGCCATGACACATGCGACAGAAAACTCCTCCCCAGGCCCTGCCAGGTCACCCCCTATAACCTCACCGGTGTTCCCCGGTGTCCCACGGTACCTGTGCAGCGTTGATCCCCCCACGGCCCTCTCCTTCACAATAGACGCTGCCGCATGCACAGAGCGGCTGTCAGCTCAGCATCCTGTGTTCAGACACAGTGAGTGGTGGTTATGCATCTGTAAGCTAAATGGGCGGCACGGTGGCTCAGTGGTTAGCACTTCAGTCTTGCAGCGCTGAGGTCCTGGGTTCAATTCTCACCAAGGACACCATCTGCAAGGAGTTTGTATGTTCTCCCCGTGTTTGCCTGGGTTTCCTCCGGGTACTCCGGTTTCCTCCCACACTCCAAAGACATACAGCGCTATGGAATTAATAATGCTATCTAAATGAATAAATTATTATTATTACTGCAATGCCCTGCTCATGAGGTAAGGAACATAATTGATCAGGAGAGCTATATACTACATTTCCAAATGGAGGGATTTGCTTTTATAGTTGCCCTGCTGAACGACTACCAAACATGAGAGTCCGTTATACGCCACAAGAAAACACATCTAAATAGCGAGCTCTGTTGTTAAGTATTCATTCAGCTGGATAACTGGACTTAAAGGGGTATTCCATCTCCAAGATCCTATCCCTAATATATAGTAGGTGGAATAGCAATAATATCAGCAAATACCAATATTTGGAAATGTAGAATAATTCTCCTGATTAGGCATGCCCTTACCTCATGAGCAGGGCATTGCAGCTTTGGTAGCAACCATTACGACGTGGACTCTGCTGCTGTGGACCCGGGGAGAGTGAGTGCAGATTCATTGCACCCACACTCCTCACATGAAGGGTCTGCACTCCTAGAAAATGGGGGATACGTTCCCTGAGTGTCTTCCCCCCCATATTCTAGACGGTCCAGAGTCGTCGTGGGACCCCTTTTTTTTTTTTCTTACAATATATTGGTGAAAGAGGAAATGTTTTGGGGACTGTTTTTTTCAAATAAATTTCTTTTGTTGATTTTTTTTTTGTTAATACTGACAGTTTATGATGTTGGGTATCTAATAGACGCCATGACATCACAAACTGCTGGGCTTGATCTCAGGTGACTTTACAGCTAGTATCAACCCGATTTATTACTCCGTTTGCCACTGCACCAGGGCACGGGATGAGCTGGGGTGAAGCGCCAGGATTGGCGCATCTAGTGTATGCGCCAAGTCTGGGGTGCCTGCGGCCTGCTATTTTTAGGCTGTGAAGACCCAATAACTATGGATCTTCCCACCCTGAGAATACCAGACCACAGCTGTCCGCTTTACCTTGGCTGGTGATCCAATTTGGGGGGGACCCTACTTTTTTTGTGTAATTATTAATATTTATAAAATAATTATAAAAAAAGAGCCTGGCGGGACCTCCACATTGGATCCCCAACCACGGTAAAGCTGCCAGCTGTGGTTTTCAGGCTACAGCCGTCTGCTTTACCCTAGAAGGCTATCAAAAATGGGGGGACCCAACGTCATTTTTTTTTAACTATTTTTTAAATAGAAAAAATTAATGGCTTCCCTGTATTTTGATTGCCAACCAAGGTAACGGCAGGCAGATGGGGGTGGCAACCCATAGCTGTCTGCTTTATCTGCGCTGAGAATCAAAAATACCGTGGAGCTCTACGTCATTTTTTTTAAAGATTTATTTTTACAGCACTGTGATGTCCAGCAATCAAAGTACAGGGAAGCCCATTTTGTTTTTAGTTATTTAAATAAATAATTAAAAAAAATATATATGGGCTCCCGCTGCATTTTTTGTATTGCTAGCTAAGGGTAATCCAAGCAGCTACTGGCTGCTAACCCCCACTGCTTGGTGTTACTTTCACTGGCAATGGAAATTCCAGCAAAGCATTTTTTATTTTTTTTGCCAAAAAACTACAAAAAAAGGACGTGAGCTTCGCCATATTTTTGTATGCTAGCCAGGTATAGCAGGCAGGTGCTGGAAGAGTTGGATACAGCGCCAGAAGATGGCGCTTCTATGAAAGTGCCATTTTCTGAGGCGGTTGAAGACTGCAATTCGCAGCAGTGGGGCCCAGAAAGCTCAGGCCAACCTGTGCTGCGGATTCCAATCCCCAGCTGCCTAGTTGTACCTGGCTGGACACAAAAATGGGGCGAAGCCTACGTCATTTGTTTTCTAATTATTTCATGAAATTCATGAAATAATAAAAAAGGGCTTCCCTTTATTTTTGGTTCCCAGCCGAGTACAAATAGGCAACTGGGGGTTGGGGGCAGCCGTACCTGCCTGCTGTACCTGGCTAGCATACAAAAATATGGCGAAGCCCACATAATTTTTTCAGGGGGCAAAAAACTCCTGCATACAGTCCTGGATGGAGTATGCTGAGCCTTGTAGTTCTGCAGCTGCTGTGTGTCTGTATGGAGAAGAGCAGACAGCAGCTGCAGAACTACAAGGCTCAGCATACTCCATCCAGGACTGTATGCAGAAGTTTTTTGCCCACCAAAAAAATGACGTGGGCTTCGCCATATTTTTGTATGCTAGCCAGGTACAGCAGGCAGCCACGGGCTGCCTCCAACCCCCAGTTGCCTATTTGTACCCGGCTGGGAACCAAAAATATAGGGAAGCCCGTTTTTTTAATTATTTCACTTATTTCATGAAATAATTAAAAAACAAATGACGTGGGCTTCGGCCCATTTTTGTGTCCAGCCAGGTACAACTAGGCAGCTGGGGATTGGAATCCGCAGCACAGGTTAGCCCAAGGTTTCTGGGCACCTCTGCTGCGAATTGCAGTCCGCAGCCGCCCCAGAAAATGGCGCTTTCATAGAAGCGCCATCATCTGGCGCTGTATCCAACTCTTCCAACAGCCGTGAAGCCGAGTGGCTTGTTGGGTAATAATGAGTTAATACTAGCTTTGTTTTACTAGCTAGTATTAAGCCAGAGATTCTTAATGTCAGGCACGTTTGACCCGGCCATTAAGAATCTCCAATAAAGGGTTAAAAAAAAGACACCACACAGAAAAAAAATACTTTAATAGAAATAAATACACAGACACATTAGAGACTCCATCTTTATTACCCCCTGTCAGCCCTCCACGATCCATGGTCTTCTGTCTTTCTCGTTCAACAAATGCAGCTCTGCTCCATCACTGCTGCATGGGGGAAGACGCTGCTTCCCATGCAGAAATCACTCTGTGAAGGCTGCACGGGAAGCAGCGTGCAGCCTTCACTCCGTGAGAGATCAGTGCTGCTGGCTGTTAGCGGTAACAGCGGTAACGCTGACAGACGCGTTACCAAAGCAACGGTGCTCCGATCATGTAATTCCCGGAGCCGCGTTGCTATGGCAACGGTGATCTCCGTTAATGACCGGCTGTATCAGCCGGTCCCTAACGGAATGGGGAGTCGACCGTGTGCTAGAGCATGTCGCCGGTACACGGCGATACACAAATGTGCACCGTGTACCGGAGAGTGCAATGACAGGACCTAGGACATGACATGACGTCAAAGCCATGTGACCAGTCTGTAGCCAATGAGATAATAGCCACGTGACTGGTCACATGGCTATTTTGATGTCGCGATAGGTCCTGCATCACTGCTGGCAGTGCTGGTCACCGGGAGGATTCAGCGATCATCGGATGGAATAGCGGCAGGAGACAGAGTGCAGGAGGGATCGCGGGAACCGGTAAGTGTTATGGCAATGTTTATTAACTGTATGTGTACATTTATAATGCGTTTTTATGTGTTTGTGATTGCCTCCCATTATTTCCTATTGGTTCAAATTCGGTTCGTCGAACGTTCGCCGAACTGAACTCGAACGAGACCTCTGTTCGACGAACCGAACTCGAGCTGAACCACAGCCGGTTCGCTCATCTCTAGTCATCAGCAGTGCAAATCAATGTGCAGGACATACCGTAGTCTATTGGCCACGTCAATATTCCCTAAGAACTGACACCTACTTCCCAGCATCCACTGCTTTTCTTTCCTTTGATTAGCCACTCTGATGTGATGTCATTGTTCCTATGTGATGACCATGCCCCTGGTTGGCTAACCAAAACAAGAGCTGCAGATGCCATCAGGTAGGGGGTAGTTCTCAGGGCTCCCATCCAGTGGCCAGAGGTTACTGGCTGATGAACTTGGGTCTTCAAAATACTTCATGTCAACTTTAAATATCTGTGTCATAGTCCTGGATAATCCCTTTAAGTAAAATGTCCTTGATAACTTGAGCTTAGAAGGTTACAATGAAGCATTAGGTAGAAAAGAGGATCTGTAAACACTGCTGGCTAAAAGTGCGTGATATATCAATATGAAATCTGGAAAATTTAAAGGAGTCTACGACTAAAGATAAGAATCTACTACAAAATACAGTGTTTATTAAGTGTAACTGGAACTTTGCCCATCTCATTACGGGGAGGTCTGTGTGTTTAGGTCATACGCATGATGACGGGCGCTGCTTGTTCTTTGATCAAAATATTATTGTTTCTGAAAATTCTTTAGTTATTGTTAACAAGAGACTTGGAATTCCGAGGAACTGCTTTATGGATTTCAGCCAATGGAGTAATAAAATGGATCAATACGTCTGAGACAGCTAAGGATAACATTGTACTGTGACATGGAACCTTTTACATATGACAGAAAATGTGTATTTTCGCAAACTTTGCCATCAGACCCGTTAAACTCTGACACCCAGAAGACGTTCAATGCAATAAACACCGATGTCTGAGTCAATACAATGCGTCTCTCCCCCAACAGACTAAAGATCTAACATGATATCATATTCGCTTCATACAGTATTTATTCCAGGAACCGAGAATACACATCTCTAACCTTGGCAACAATGTCATCAGCTCTAACTGTAAAACACATGGAACGTTCCGGTAATCCATCATTTGCCAGATTATTATTTTTCAAATAATTGACATTAATCAACCCATGAGATTTTCTTCCTGACGTTTGGCCACTTGGGTTTCTTTCTTTGGACCTGGAAAATTCCAGATCAGTATATCCTTTCAGATTAAAACAGACTTTTGGATTATTTTTTTGTGGAAACCAAAGCCATCGAGAATTCGACTAAAATAATTTTTCTGTATAGCATCTTGTGGCAGAATGTTTATTATTTGTCCGATTCATTCACAACTTCACTGTTCTCTAAACTAAACATATTTCAGTTATGAATTACAGCGCCAGGGATTTTTTTACACTTTTTTTGCAATCTTCCCCCTCCCATCCCAACTCTATCCCTTATTGCTATTTGTTTGGGGGTTTTGGGAGTTCAGCTCAGCTCTCTCTCAGACTAAGGCCCCCTTCACACGTCTGTGCAAATCACTCATGTTTTGCACGGACCGTGTTGAAGGTGCATAAGGCCATTCGTGTGCTATGATTTTGGCACACTAGCATTCACCGTGTGCTATCCGTGATAATACACGGAGAGCAGGAACTTTTTACTCCCCTGTCTCCGGCGCTGCTGTCTTTGGCGCTGACACTTCCAGGTTCAGGGTGCAGTGAATATTCATGAGCATAATGAGTGGACCCAGAAGAAAGTGACAGCAGCGCTGAAGACATCAGCGCTAGAGACAGGCGAGTATAGAAAATAATTTTATTTCAAAGACACGTGTTTTCTCAAGTACATGTCACACAGATCACATTAGTGTGTGGTCCGTGTGAGATCAGTGCTGCCAGAGAAAAACGGAGTTGTCCCCATGCGAAACACACAGATGTGGACACATGCCCGTGAGAAAGCACGGATGAGTGCGCAGACCGAATGATTTTTATGGGTTTGCATATGTCCATGTTCCCGGTATGTATGAAAGTGTGGACGTGTGAACAGTGCCTAAGTATATATTCGAACTGCCAGATTATCGGGAATAATCGGGTGGTGTAAACAGTAAACAGGCTGCCAATCACTTGAATGAGTAAAATAAGCAATGCTCATTCATTGGGTGAAATTATTGATAAAGAGAATCTGTCAGATGCTTCATGTTGAACAAAATGCAGACTTGGCTTCATGACTGGTGTTTTAGAGAAAATATATGTTGAAGACTCAGTCGGGGACCAATAGCTGTAGACAAGACTAGTTCAACGCCACCCCAGGCCGGCTCTTCCCAGCACCATTGCAGATAGACAGGACTCTATGTGTATGGCAATCACCAGCAGAAGAAATAGGATAGCCCACAAGGGGTAGTAGAACATCAAGACAGTCTATGCACACCGGAAGAGCGATCAGTATGTTGAAACTGAGCCAATTGGGAAACATGCAGACAACCAGCGGTCATGCAACGGCTTCTATTGGCTAGTGTAAAACCAGTCCAAGACATTAGCCACCATCATGTTTTCCCACATTTAGGTTCAACTTACTAGGTGCAACATACTCCATCCTTCAACCCAGTTGTGGGCATATCATTGGTGCAACCTATGCAGCCGCACAGGGGCCTAAGGAGTCATGTGACACATTTCTATCTCCAAAGTAGGTGGAATTGTGCATTATGATGAGCTATTGGACACAAAGAGACTGTGTATTGTGCTTGCTTAGGGGCCCTTTTCCACCTGTGTATGCCAATGCTTCAACCCATAAGTCGATGTCTGCTTTTATCTACCAACCATCTTAACAGTAAAATCCTCATGTTCCCCAGTGCTAATCATTTGCTCCTCCATTAGACTGGAAAAGTGGTATATCCCCTAACCATCTAAGATCCAGCAGGACAGTTTTGGACTAAGATAAGACCTACTACCCTGAGCCTGAAACTAGCTTTATTTTCCAATGTGTGCCATGAAATCAGAGCCATATTTGCTGAGAAGGAGCTGCAGCAATATCGGTCATGGCCAGACCAGCCAATGAGTGGAGGTATCTTCTTTTATCTACTATTCTTTTGCCCCAATATAAGCACAAACTGATAATATAATCTTCCTGGAGGACTACTTATAGAATACAAACTCTGTAGTTATGAGGCAGAAGACAACACACCAACACATGGTATGAAAATGGTGCCATACATGGCCTTTACCCGTTGAGTTGCAGGTTAGATTTCAAATATAAATTTGTGCCATTGTGCATGGACCATGAAGAAAATTCATAAGTGATGGATCTCCCTTGCTTCTGAATCATTGACACTGCTAACAGCTGCTGCCATTTTCTACCTCTTTTTATCATTTGTGGTTAATATGGGTCCTTTTCGTATTTTAGAAAGGTTCTATCCAGATGGACATTTATGGCACAAGGTTGCACGTTAAGGGGTCTAAGCTTAAAATTCACCAAATAATAGTGAGAGGAGACCAGGAACGTTTTTCTGCTCTGTTTCGTCAGGTCATTACTGATGAGGCTGGTGGACAAAATACGTGGCACATTTTATGGGCACTACATGGTATTTAATTTAAGAAATGCACCACTGCCCTCAGTCTTTATTAATAGCATGTAGTGGTGACGTTATTATTAGTTCTGAGCACTAGTGAGGAGCAAGCACTACCATGCTCTGGTGCTTGGTACTGTTAACAAGTAGAGATGATTGAACCTGAACTGTAAAGTTGGGGCCCGTACCGGAAACCAGGTGTCCGAGTACTGGAACCGAACATAGACTTTTACCTGTATGTCCGGTTCCTGATTGGGTTTGCCAACCAAATGAAGCTTGTTGAAAGGATGCAGAGCAGCCAATCAGCAAGCTTTTCTGGTGTGGGCACTGTGATTGGCAAGAAAATCACTGTAGAAAAAAAATGACGTATGCTTATGACCTATTTTGATAGCTAGCCATAGGCTGCAGCCCTCACCTGTGAGCTTTACCATGGCTGGATATAAAATAGAGGAACTTCTCTGACATATTTGAAAAATTATTTAAAAAAATAAATAATAAAAAGGCCTAAGGTCTACTCGATTTTTGATAACCAGCCACGGTAACGTAGACAAGTGAGGGCTGGTATTATCATGGTGAGAGGAGCCATGGGTACTGCTCCTCAGCCTAAAAATACCAGCCCACAGCTGCCCAGAATTGGCACATCACATTAGCTGTAACAATCCTGCCTCTATACCTGGCTCATCCTGATAGCCCTGGTGCGGTGGCAATTGGGGTTACATAAGGAGTAAATGACAGCTTTGATTTGTCAAAAAATGATAGCTGCTACTAAGCCCTAGATTAGAAATGGGAGGCGTCTATGAGACATCCCCATTACTAATCCTGTAAGTGAAAAGAAATAAAACACAAACACTGAAAAATCCTTTATTTGAAATAAAAAACACACTCCCTCTTTAACCCGTTTATTAACCCCAAAAAGACCCTTGCAGACCCGACGTAATCCATACGACATTCCATGAATATCCTCAGCTCTCCTACATCCAGAGGCTGCAGAGACGGAAAACATGTCTGCTTTCTGCTGGCTCTGGGAATCACTGACAGCTGAGGGGGACCCGGCTGTGAGCAGGTGACGTCACTCAGTTCAGTGGAGGTCACACCCAGATTACCACGGTGTGACTTCAGGTGACCTGACTGCCGGACTGTTGGACTGCAGGACACGACTGTGACCTTTAATCCGAGAGTGTCAGTTCACCTGAGGTCACACTTGGGACTCTCAGTGAAAGTACTGCGGAACTGTTGGATTGCCGGAAACAGCTGTGTCCTGCAGTTCGACAATCCGGTAGCACTTTCACTGAGGGCAGCAGGGAAGCCCCTAGTATGACCTCAGGTGACCTGATTGCCGGACTGTTGGATTGTGGGTCACTGCCACGTCCCGCATTCCGACAGTCCGACAGTCAGGTCTCCTGAGTCAGGAATGATTTTGTTTTCACTAAAATTAGGAATATTGGCTTCTGCTTCATGGGAGTTTTGTCTTCTTTTGGATGTACACTTCAGGAGAATAGGCTAACCTAAATGGACTTTAATTTTTTGCTTAGCATTTTAGGTTCATGGCTTTACATTTCGACTGCATATAAAAAATGTACACTTCAGGGAAACTTGTGCATCTAGAATTAGGAGTTTTGTATTATTTGCTCAGTTGGTACCCTATTACTGAAAGGCTGATGAGAAATTCCAATGAGTTGCAAGAAATGACATTAAAAGATACTTGAAAATGCAAATTTTGCTAAGGAATCCAATTTTTCAAGAAACAAATTTTAAGTGGTTGCTCCCTTTCAGACAATGTTCTGTCCCAGCTATACAGTTTGTTAAATAAAACAACAAACAAACCATGCTGTACTCACTTTCTACTGGGTCTACTGGCGAGTCTCCCAGTGTCTGGCACTGGCTGCCACGCTGAAGCCACATTGACAGCATGGCAGCCAATATGTAAGTTCAGCGACAAATCTACCCTTTTCAGAACTGCTGATCTTAGGGGTTGATCTTGTGACGCTGACGCTGCAGCCAATCCAGACACCAGTGGCAGCGGTGGAAAATATGGTTCTGTAAGCAAAACATAATTTGTTTTGCCAAGGTGGAACATTATCTAAAAGTGAACAACAATCCCTTTAATAACTTATAAGGGCTTGCTTTCCAAAGCCTTGGAAGGCTGCACTACAAATCACAATCACTGGGTAGACACACATAACATAAATATCTCCTGACAGAGTATCGCAAAATAATGGTTTTTGTTGTTGTTTTTCTTAATGTTCATTTTGAACTACTCATTACATGATATGTTAAAGTGTAACTGTACTTTTAGGCAATTATTCAGAATCAGCTGTACTATGTGTTAATATGAGAACACTATCCAGAACTAATGAGTTGTCTGGATGTAAATCAACTTCTGACAAAAGAAAAAATACTTGTTAGAAAGCTCAGCTCAATATTTATTTATTTCCTTTGCCTGTTTCCTCACTCTGCTCCTCTTCCCTCTCCAAGACTGGAGTTGAGCTGTTTTTCTAGAGTGGGTGATAATAAATTTAGCAGTCGGATGCAAGAAGAAATGTCCCATAAGTGGAGAAAGAAGCAGATTTATCTGATAAGATACATTTCAAATTTTCTCTCAATCACCTGCACTATAGATTTATGCAAAGTTTGTTGAAAGCACTGTTCCGTTAAGCCACAAGGAAACGTAAAGAAGAACAAGTTCTGGCATAAGGGAAAATATTTGTTAGAAAGCTCAGCTCAATCTTTATGTTTTTTTTGCCTGTTGCCTCACTCTGCTCCTCACCTTTCCTCCCTCTCCCTTCTCCAAGACTTGAGCTGTTTTTCCAAAGTGGGTGATAAGTTTAGGAATCGGGTGCAAAGAGAAATGTCTCATAAAGTAGAACAAGTTCTGACGTAAGGGAAAAGACTTGTTAGAAAGCTCAGCTCAAACTTTATATGTCTCCTTTGCGTGTTTCCTCACTCTGCTCCTCATCTTTCCTCCTTCTCTCTTCTCCAAGGATTAAGCTATTAAGCTGTTTTTCCAGAGTGGGTGATAAGTTTAGGAGTCGGGTGCAAAGAGAGATGTCTCATAAGTGGAGAAAGAAGATGATTTATCTAATAAGATGCATTACAAATTTTCTCTCAATGTTGTATACTATTGATTTTTGCAAAGTTTGTTGAAAGCGCAGTTCCTTTAAGCCACAAGGAAGTGTAAATAAGAACAAGTTATGACATAAGGGAAAAGACTTGTTAGAAAGCTCAGGTCAATTTTGTATGCTTCCTTTGCCTGTTTCTTCACTCTGCTCCTCACTTTTCCTCCTTCTCCTCTCTCCAATACTTGAGCTGTTTTTCCAGAGTGGATGAGACGTTTATTAGTCAGGTGCAAGAAGAAATGTCTCATAAGTGGATAAAGAAGCAAATGTATCTAATAAGATACATTACAAATTTTCTCTCAATGTCATATACTATTGATTTATGCAAAGTTTGTTGAAACCATAGTTCCTTTAATCCACAAGGAAGTGTCAAGAAGAACAAGAAAGAAAGTTCGGGTCAATTTTTTGTGTTTCCTTTGCCTGTTTCTTCACTCTGCGCCTCACGTTTCCTCCCTACTTCTCCTCTCTCCAATACTTGAGCTTTTTTTCCAGAGTCAGGTGCAAGAAGAAATGTCTCATAAGTGAAGAAAGAAGCAGATTTATCTAATAAGATACATTACAAATTTTCTCACAATGTCCTATACTATTGATTTATGCAAAGTTTGTTGAAAGTACAGTTCCTTTAAGCCACAAGGAATTGTAAAGAAGAACAAAACTTTACAGCAGAGTTATGCTCATGACTAGCCAGTCAGAAGGGTTTGCTCTCAAGATAATTTTTTCTTCATAGTTTTTGGATGTCAGCTAATAATTGTATAATGTTTAGCTATGGTAGAATAGGTTAAGGAAGAACAAGTTGACATAAGGGAAAAGACTTGTTAGAAAGCTCAGCTCAATCTTTATATGTTTCCTTTGCCTGTTGCCTCACTCTGCTCCTCATCTTTCCTCCCTCTCCCTTCTCCAATACTTGAGCTGTTTTTCCAAAGGGAGTGATAAGTTTAGGAATCGGTACAAAGAGAAATGTCTCATAAAGAAGAACAAGTTCTGATGTAAGGGAAAAGACTTGTTAGAAAGTTCAGCTCAATCTTTATACATTTCCTTTGATTGTTTCCTCACTCTGCTCCTCATTTTTCCTCCCTATCCCCTCTCCAGTACTTGAGCTGTTTTTCCAGAGTGATAATAAGAAGAACAAAACTTTACAGCAGAATTATGCTCACAAATAGCCAGTCAGAAGGGTTTGCTATCAAGATAAAAAGATTTTCATAGTTTTTGGATGTCAGCTAATAATTGTGTAATGTTTAGCTATGGTAGAATAGGTTGTCTCTAGACTTTTAGATTCTTCTTGTTTCAATAGAAGATCCCCACCACCAAATTTATTTTTGCTTTACTTTCTTGAAATAATAGTATGATAATATGACAGGTAATAGATACTTCTTAATTATACTAATCTTACCTTCTGCTTCTCTCGGGCTCCAATGACCAGATGGGTTACAGGGCACTGGAGAAGATGCATTTGATCCATACTGAACCAGAATCCTTTTCTCCACGCACAGATGACACGCCGATCCCATATTTCTATGAACATTTTAAAAAAATATATATAATAATTAACACAAATTGCAACATTCCCAAAAGTTATATAGTACACCAAATATTGAGTGAAGAGTGAAGTGATGTAGTCGAATGTCGATGCGTTATCTCCCAGCAGGTGGCACCAAGTTATTGCACTGTGCATCCAGTGAGTTGCCGGCAGATATAGCATGTGTAGGCTGTTCTAGGCTACTTTCACACATCCGGCTTGAGCTCTGCGGGTCAATCCGGCTGTGCAAGCTATGCAACAGATGCGGTGAAAACACCGCATCCTTTGCATAAGTTTTTCCTTTGCGGCCAGTCCGGTTTTTGCCGCTTGCGGCATGCTACTGAGCATGCGCAGTGGCAAAAACCGCATGCGGCGGCCGGATGCGGTTATTGCCGCATCGCGCCGCATCCGGCTGCCATAGGCATGCATTGAAAAACGCGCCGCATCGGCAGAATGCGGCGCGATGCGGTTTTTTTTGCCGCACGAAAAAACGTGTCAGGCAACGTTCCATCCGGCCGCCGCATCGGCTAAATCTGCCGCATGCGGCAAAAACCGGACGGAACGCAAGGCCATGCGGCACAATGCGGCACTAATTAAAGTCTATGCCGGAAAATCGCAACCGGCAGCAAAAAAAAACGGTTGCGAATTTCCTGCAAAGTGCCGGATTGTGCCGCATAGCAAAAACCGGAGGTGTGAAAGCAGCCTAAGGGATAGCCTTTTTACAGCTAGCCTTTGCTATAGTTTGTTGCCTGCATTAAGTCCATAATATATTGGTGAATTCTTTACATATGTGTTAGAGTAATCCCTCTATATATTGCAGCCATATGTGATTTGTGCACTTGGAGCGAGCAGCAGGTAACAAGTTGACAACACCTGTATTCTGTAAGTGGAAGGGTTGTAGAAATGAGCTTACACAATGCACTGATGTAAACAGCTCCTGTATCCTGCTGATGGTGCCAGGAGGGCCACTATGGGGAATCCAAATACCATGCTGCTGTTCTCCGTTATTACTTGAATCGCTTCCACTCAGAGAGAACAGATGTTTATTACAGAATAACTCAAAATGCTATTGCCTAATATTAAGTTCAGCTTCATTAGAACTCACAGTCGAAGCTATAAAAGCATGCATAAAGAATAGAGAAAGAACAAAGTAGGTAAAGAATGCCCATTATACCATTCGACAATTAAGGCATGGTCAACCTAGAGATGGAATCATGGATGCAACCTGCTTTCCTGTGAAGCATGGCGACCATGTTATATATTGGTATAGGCTTGCAAACACTTTTTATTTTACTTCTTCACAGTTCTGTGATCCAACCTTTTGGCTGCAATCAGCCTTATACTGTACATGATATTGTGAATCCTTTACATACTCGTCGCCACTAGAGATGATTTCCACAAAAAAAGACTGAAAAGATTCAACACTTATCCTGATAAAATTATCCTTTTATTTCATCCAAAAGTAAAAAATTGCATTAAGTGGGGGACATCCTGGATGATGGCGGCAGTTTCGCACTCAGTGGTGATTCGTCAGGAGACAATGAAGAGCCATTGAGTGTGAGATGGCTGCCGTCATCCAGGATGACCCCCGTATCCTCATCCTGCAATTTTTTAACTTTGGATGAAATAAAAGGATAATTTTATCACGATGAGTGACACCTGTTTTCAATCTCTTTTGTGGAAATCGTTGGTTATAACTATTGTATATGGTTGAGCACCACCGTTGACTAGCCCGATAGTTGTCTGAAAACTATGTGAAGTACAGCGAGGTATATGGAGTCATTGATACAAGGCTTTTTCTATTTTTGGAATTTACCACTAGAGATGAGCTGAACCAAACAGTAAAGTTCGAGGTTTGTACCGAATACGGACTTTAAAAAAAGGTCAGTGTTGTATTTCAGAGTTCGGGAGCTTTACCTAAGCTGAACAATCGATCAAGCATTGCTGTGCTCATTTACGCTTGATGCTCAGCCCAGTGCGAGCCGCTTGCAGCGTTTGATCGGCTCACACTGGGCATAACAACAGCATTATCGGATGTAGTGTGCACCAGGAAAAAGTGGAAAAAAACCCACCTACCCTCCCCTGGAAGTGATCTGTTTATGGCTGGTTGCATGTGGGAGGAGACCTGAACTGCCGAATCAGTGACTTCCAATGGGGATCAAGTCAAGTCTGAGTCCAGAACAGAACTTTGTCTAAAGTCTTGTGGAACCCACCAAACCTGAACTTCATTGGGTCTGCTCAACTCTAGTCACCACCTGAAGGAAGCCTTCTTGTGCAATCGTGCCACTTGGAGCTTGTGAGCCACAAGGCAAAGGTTCCAACAGGGCTCCCAGCTAACATGTCTTAATTATCTTTTCATATGGGACAAAGTCTGGCAGACACCAACAGAAAAGGGCCTCTGTGCAAGACCAGTACAAGGGCCTGTGATGGTGGGATATTGTAGGTTATGTTCCATGATGTGTAGGTTTCTATTTTAGGCGTGGCTCATTGTCCATTATGTATTCCTTGTGTGTACATTGTCCTATTTGCAGGTTTAATTCCTCCCCTGCCAGGCTTTTGTTCCCAAGTCGGGGGAGGGGGCGTGAGATCCACCTAAACTCTCTGCTTACCTGAAGAATTAGGCAGTCTGTTTGGAGAACTTGAAGTGAGAAGGATTAAACCTTTGGGAGAAGCTGGGACTTCTCAGAGAGACCTGGACATTTATCGCTTATTGGACTATATTCATATTTCTGGACTAATTTTACCCTCCGTTTTGTGGATTATGTTATGGACCATTTGATTTGCTTGGAATAAATGCTCTTTGGATTGTAAAGCCATCTCTCACTCTGTTGATTGTGTGATATGGGAGCAGGACCCCTCACAAGGCCTTTTGCAGTCCAAGAGCTCATCATAATGCACAATACCACCTCATGTAGAGGTGGAAATGGGCCTCCTTACCTTTGGGCCCCTGTGCGACTGCATAGGTTGCACCAATGATATGTCCAGCCATGGAGCACAGGGACATTTTTGGTCACCCAGTCTCCAGGGCCCAGGTACAACTGCAACCCCTGCCCCTATTGTAGTTATGCCCGTAAATATATATAATTTAAGCCAATTGGGCAAAAAGTCATAACTCTTGTCAATTAATGTTTATACTATGAAGAAGGCTCTTGATGAACCAGAACTGTACCGGTAAAACCAATGGTGAAGTGAGTGAAGTTGAATCTTGCGTCAGCAGCGCTGCCTCACAAGATGTGCCAATGGAAATAATTTCATTAAACTCACTTTAATCGTGTTCAGCTTATAACGCATTTTGGAACAGGAACGGGTTCTTCTTCAGATAAAAAAAACACTGTACAAGGATCCAGTCCAAGCTCAAAACGCATTATAAGCTGAGCGAGAATAAAATTACTTTTTTGGAATAATTTCCTCTGGCATATCTTTTGAAGCAAAGTCAAAGCAAAATCCAACTTTACTCTTTTCTCCATAAAACTACTAAATAAGGCACAGAAATGTCAAATCTACAACTCACATCATCTTTTAATACTGAGTTGATGGAAAACCATTCACCTAAAAAGTCGTAGCGGAAAGATTGCCTGTACCTTGAGCTTTGGAATACAACGCCATAACATGATTTGGAACAGTTCCAATAGAGTCTTTATATATTACAATATTAACATAATTTAATCCATTAATTCACAGATTTGTCAGCTGTTATACAAACCTGTGTGGTATGCTGTCACGTTTCCCGGTCCCCTGGTCCCGTCCTTCGGTTCCCGTGGCCCGCTTCCCGCTCCCCGGCGGCGTCCCCTGCTTACCACTCCGGTCCCGGCCTCCTCTTCCCCGCCTGCGGCCTCCATGCGTCCAGCTCCCCGCTCCCGGCGCTCCTCTGCGACATGGGACTCCCAGCCGGGCGCTCCTGCTTCCTCCTCACCGCTTCCTGGACTGGCTTCTGGCACACGGGCCTCGCGCATGCGCATTAGGGCGCGCGCGCGGTCATTGACCCTTTCTTAAAGGGCCAGCACCCAGAAACAGGATATTGCATAGACAGGTACAGGGTATATAAGGTTTCTCTTTCCTGGTGGGTGGGGACTGTTCTACGTGTTTAGCAAGCTAGTGTTCAGGTCCCCGTATTGCTTTGCCCTGTGCTTTGCCTTGTATTAACCCTGTCCTGTCTCGTAGAGCCTATCCTGCCACGCCAGTCGCTCCGAACCAAGTCCATCCCTGGACCCTGACGGTGACTTCGGCGGATGTCCCACCACCTCTGCAGCTCCGCCAGTCTCCAGTCTCTGGCTCCGTTTGGTGACCCGTTCCATCGCTCAGCAGGTTCCGGATCCCGCCTGACCCTGTAACCCGGCCTCGGACCCTGAGTCTCGTCACCCGGACTACCATCCAGAACTCCGTGGGTTCAGCATCATCCACCTTTCCTGCTTCTCTACGGACTGTCCAGCTACCTATAGTGCTCCGGCTGCCGTGCATCAGGACCCTCTGGCGGGGTGACCAGCTTGGCTGTCTTCTCAGGGGAAATCGGTGTACGGTCCAGTGCTTCCACCACCCGGACGTAACATATGCAATGGTGTAATATAGCATATCTAGCTAGTTTGCATAGTAGGGCGACAAATCAGCCACATTATACAACTTTCTTATGAACATGTTTTTGTGCCACACGAATGCTCATGGTACAACAAACATTCCTTTGTTACATATTGTATATATGTACAAGGGGCTGCTGATAAGTCATTGCCTTTGTGATATATTTTTGTTCCTATGGTAACGAATGTTACATCACATGAAAGCCTTATGTGTCTAATATATGTTTTCAAAAGTTTGTGTTTGTTGTTTATGGCGACAGTGTTCTACACACGCGGGAAAATAAAATGTCAGAGTCTAATGCCATATTCACAGCAACTGAGACAGAAGAGTGATAGAATTCTTTTTTCTCCAAGGAAAGTCCATAAAGGATATTCATAGTGATATGTCGCAGACATTGGGGATCAATGCCCTTCATATTCCACAGTTAAGAACTGGGTTGACAAATTTACAACGGGCCACTTCAGCCCCAATGATGAGGAACGTCCTGGACGACCGAGAGTGATCGTTGTTCCGGAGATCATCGATGCTGTGCACAACCTCATACTGGAGAATCCACGAATTTTAGCAAAAGCAATAGCAGACATCATGAGGATTTCCCGTGAACGTGTTTGTGTCATTATCCATGAACATTTGGACATGAGGAAGCGATCTGCAAAGTGGTCCCCAAATGTTTGACAACAGATCAGAGAAGCAGGCGAGTGACAACTTCCCGGTCCATTTGTCAGCGTTTCCAGACTGATAAGAACTTCCTGGATCGACTGGTCACTATGGATGAGACCTGAATGAGACCTTAATTTATTTGTATGACCCTGAAAACAAGAAGCAGTCAAAAGAGTGGAGGCACAGTGGTTCTCCTCATCCAAAGAAGTTCAGGGTGCAAAACTCAGCTACTAAGGTGATGGCGTCTGTGTTCTGGGATAAGGAGGGCATGCTGCTAGTGGACTACCTTCAAAAAGTTTCCACCATCAATGCAAGGTATTACATTGAACTTTTGGACCAATTGAAGACAGCTCTGGAGGCCAAAAGGCGCGGCAAGCTGTCCAAAGTAATCTTGTTCCTGGAAGACAATGCCTCCTCTCACACTGCACCAGCGACCATGGCAAAACTGGCAGAGCTGGGCCTCCAGCTGGTTGACCACCCACCTTATTCATCAGATCTAGTTCCCTCCGACTATCATCTGTTTCTAAACCTGAAGAAACACCTCAAGGGTACCAAATTTCACACCATTTCTGCTATGAATGCCTGGTTTGAGCCACAACCAAAATCCTTCTTTTTGCTAGGTTTACAGAACTTGGAATATCGATGTAAGAAGTGTTTTGGCATTAGTAGAGAGTATGTGGAATAAATGTAAAGATTCATCATCCTATCTCTCTCTTTTCATTCTGGGTAAAGCCAAAGACTTATAAGCAGCCCCTCGTATTGTTATACGGATCATGGCAAATATTAAGCAAGGACAATCTGCCATAGACCAAGAGGCTACTATAGGGTCCCATGAGTGAGGGGGCTCACAGTACATCCATTATTTTAAAGGCTAATAAGAACCTGTGCAAAATTCCCTTCGGTAGTGGTAACTATTAGAGTTGAGGGCGGTTCGTGGTTCTCCAGTTCGCGATTCGAGTGATTTTGGGGGCTGTTCTAGATCGAACTAGAACTCGAGCTTTTTGCTAAAGTTCGATAGTTCTAGTTACTTTCGAGAACGGTTCTAGCAGCAAAAAGCAGGGCTTTTTACAGCTACAGTGTGCAGGAGCCATCGCTGGCAGCCTGCCAGAAGCTGGTAACCAAGATAAACATCGGGTATCCAAGCAAAGCGCTTTGGTTAGTAACCCGATATTTATCCTAGTTACGTGCAGGAAGCCCACACTTCCCCGCTCGGCTCGCTCCGCCCCCTCCTGCACGCGGCATGTACACACACACACACTCACCTGTCCCCAGCCAAGCAGTCCACGACACTGACGTCCTCAGCGCCACATGACCCCGCTAGGCTCCACCCACTTTGCACTCCGCCGCCAGCACACATGGCTCTGCCCACCTGGCACTCTGCACACATTGTCCCGCTAGGCTCCGTCCACCTGTCACTCTGCACACATGGTCCCGCTAGGCTCCGCCCACCGGGTACTCTGCACACATTGCCCCGCTAGGCTCCGCCCACCTGTCACTCTGCACACATGGTCTCGCTAGGCTCCACCCACCTGACACTCTGCACACATTGCCCCGATAGGCTCCGCCCACCTCTCATTCTGCACACATTACCCCGCTAGGCTCTGCGCACCTGGCACTCGGCACACATGGTCCCGCTAGGCTCCGCCCACCTGGCACTCGGCACACATGGTCCCGCTAGGCTCCGCCCACCTGTCACTCTGCACACATTACCCCACTAGGCTCCGCCCACCTGTCACTCTGCACACATGGTCCCGCTAGGCTCCGCCCACCTGTCACTCTGCACACATGGTCCCGCTAGGCTCCACCCACCTGACACTCTGCACACATTATCCCACTAGGCTCCGCCCACCTGGCACTCTGCACACATGGTCCCGCTAGGCTCCGCCCACCTGGCACTCTGCACACATGGTCCCACTAGGCTCCGCTCACCTGGCACTCTGCACACATGGTCCCGCTAGGCTCCGCCCACCTGTCACTCTGCACACATTACCCCACTAGGCTCCGCCCACCTGTCACTCTGCACACATGGTCCTGCTAGGCTCCGCCCAACTGTCACTCTGCACACATGGTCCCGCTAGGCTCCACCTACCTGACGCTCTGCACACATTACCCCACTAGGCTCCGCCCACCTGTCACTCTGCACACATGGTCCCAGTATGCTCCGCCCACCTGGCACTCTGCACACATTGTCCCGCTAGGCTCTGCCCACCTGTCACTCTGCACACATTACCCCGCTAGGCTCCGCCCACCTGGCACCCTGCACACATGGTCCCGCTAGGCTCCGAACACCTGGCACTCTGCACACATTACCCCACTAGGCTCCGCCCACCTGTCACTCTGCACACATGGTCCCGCTAGGCTTTGCCCACCTGGCACTCTGCACACATGGTCCCGCTAGTCTCCGCCCACCTGTCACTCTGCACACATGATCCCGCTAGGCTCCGCCCACCTGGCACTCTGCACAAATGGTCCCGCTAGGCTCCGCCCACCTGTCACTCTGCAGACATTACCCCACTAGGCTCCGCCCACCTGTCACTCTGCACACATGGTCCCGCTAGGCTCCGCCCATCTGGCACTCTGCACACATGGTCCCTCTAGGCTCCGCCCACCTGGCACTCTGCACACATGGTCCTGCTAGGCTCCGCCCACCTGTCACCCTGCACACATGGTCCCACTAGGCTCCGCCCACCTGGCACTGCACACATTACCCCGCTAGGCTCCGCCCACCTGGGACTCTGCACACATGGTCCCACTAGGCTCCGCCCACCTGGCACTCTGCACACATGGTCCCGCTAGGCTCCGCCCTCCTGGCACTCTGCACACATCGTCCCGCTAGGCTCCACCCACCTGTCACTCTGCAGACATTACCCCGCTAGGCTCCGCCCACCTGTCACTCTGCACACATGGTCCCGGTATGCCCCGCCCACCTGGCACTCTGCACACATTGCCCCGCTAGGCTCCACCCACCTGGCACTCTGCACACATTACCCCGCTAGGCTCCGTCCACCTGTCACTCTGCACACATGGTCCTGGTATGCTCCGCCCACCTGGCACTCTGCACACATTGCCCCGATAGGCTC
Organism: Anomaloglossus baeobatrachus; assembly: GCF_048569485.1. NCBI lineage: Eukaryota > Metazoa > Chordata > Amphibia > Anura > Aromobatidae > Anomaloglossus > Anomaloglossus baeobatrachus. The sequence goes on from NC_134361.1 coordinate 179,772,556, forward strand.
CGCCCACCTGGCACTCTGCACACATTACCCCGCTAGGCTCCGCCCACCTGGCACTCTGCACACATGGTCCCGCTCGGCTTACCTGCGGTGATGAAGTCCCGACCTCAGCGCTGTCACTGTCCTCCATGGCCACCGCTTGTCACATCACCTTCTCTCGCTTCCGACCCGAGACTGACTAGCGGTGACGTCACAGGCCGCTCGCGATACTTGGCTGTGAAGATGATTGAAGTCAGTGTGCAGAAGATCAGCGCAGGTAATGTACTTCGCTGACAGCAGCACTTGTCATCCCCTGCAGTGACCTGGGCTGACCCATTGATGTTAGCTCAGGTCACTGCACTGCTCTCCCAGCCAATGGGGAACATCCTGCTCTTCATTGACTGGGACAGTGTGGATCGTCATGGCAACCCCTTGGATTACAGCAGACCTGGATTTGTTTTTCTTTCTAATAAATTGGTTAAAGAGGGAATGTATTGGGGAGGGTTTTTTCAAATAAAAATGTGTTTGTCGTCTATTTTTTTTTATTACTGACTGGGTTGGTGATGTCGGGTATCTGATAGACGCCTGACCTCACCAACCCCAGGGCTTGGTGCCAGGTGACATTACACATCTGGTATTAACCCCATATATTCCCCCGTTTGCCATCGCACCAGGGCACGGGATGAGCTGGGGCGAAGCACCAGGATTGGCGCATCTAATGGATGCGCCACTTCTGGGGCGGCTGCGGCCTTCTATTTTTAGGCTGGGGAGGGTCCAATAACCATGGACCTCCTTAGTCTGAGAATATCAGACCCCAGCTGTCTGCTTTACCTTGGCTGGTGATCCAATTTTGGGGGGACCCCTATGTGTTTTTTTTTTTTAATTATTTATTTAATTTAAAATAACAGCGTGGGGTGCCCTCAGTTTTGGATTACCAGCCAAGGTGAGGCTGCCTGCTGTGGTCTGCAGGCTGCAGCCGTCTGCTTTACCCTAGCTGGCTACAAAAAAAGGGGGAACCCTACGTCATTTTTTTTTTCATTTTTTTGGCTAAATACAAAGCTAAGCACTAGTGATGAGCGAGTACTAAAAAGCTCGGCTGCTCGAGGCTCGGGCCGAGCATCCCAAGATACTCGTGTACTTGGCCCGAGCACCGAGCCCAATGTTATCCTATGGGAGACCCGAGTATTTTTATGAAATGACCCCCGGCAGCATGTAGAAACCCTAAAAATGTCACAAAAGTCTCAGAAGAGTGCTCAAATGACATGGCAACAGCATGGGGAAGACCCCTTGAAGCATTTATCACTCAAAAGTCACAGCTGTGAACAATTCTGTCCGCGTTTTACGCCATTTTTACGGACTCACCAGAAAACCTTCAAAATGACACCAAAATGAATTTTCATGGCGGAAATGTTAAGGTATGTGCGGTATAGTGAGATAGAGCTGGGGTATGCTACTTTTTGAGATTAATACATGAAAGATTTTACGTAAAACATTGTGTGGCACTCCGATGTCCCTGAGAAGAGACGTACATGAAGGCCTCTTGAGTCTAATGTGCCCATTTTGAGGAAGTGAGTCTTTGTAGTATTTTCCTTTGCCAGGGCAGTCCAAAATTGTGAGGTTCACCAATGCCCCTGCATACAGACGTGCATGAGGGCCTGTAAACCTGAAGTGCCCATTGTAAGGAAGTGGGTCTATTGTAGTATAGCCCTTTGGCAGGGCAGCCAAAAATTGGGAGGCTCTACGTTGTCCCTGGATAGAGACGTGCATGAGGGCCTGTAAACCTGAAGTGTCCATTGTCAGGAAGTGGGTCTATTGTAGTATAGCCCTTAGGCAGGGCAGCCAAAAATTGGGAGGCTCCACATTGTCCATGGAGAGACGTACATGAGGGCCTGTAAACCTGAAGTGTCCATTGTCAGGAAGTGGGTCTATTGTAGTATAGCCCTTAGGCAGGGCAGCCAAAAATTGGGAGGCTCCACATTGTCCCTGGATAGAGACGTGCATGAGGGCCTGTAAACCTGAAGTGTCCATTGTCAGGAAGTGGGTCTATTGTAGTATAGCCCTTAGGCAGAGCAGCCAAAAATTGGGAGGCTTCACATTGTCCCTGGATAGAGACGTGCATGAGGGCCTCAAAACATTGTTCCCATTGCAAAGGAGCGGGTCTCCTGTCGTTGTAATGTCCATTCTGAAAGAATGGGCAAAAAAATTTACCACTGGGGGTATACCTGAAACAAAGGCCTAACTATTGTAACGGTCATCATGGTGGCGCATGAGGAGAAGGAGGAGCAGTCCAGCGATTATCCAAAGTCCAGAAGTGTGTACCCATGGGTGAGTGGAGGTACATGGCAAATTCCGCTCTCATTTGCTGGTGGTGTGGTGAAGTCTGGCCCAATCCAACCCTTGTTCATCTTGATCAGAGTCAGCCTGTCAGCATTTTCAGTTGACAGGCGGGTGCGTTTATCTGTAATGATTCCACCTGCGGCACTAAAAACACGCTCTGACAAAACGCTAGCGGCAGGGCAGGCCAGGACTTCCAAGGCGTAGAGAGCCAATTCATGCCACGTGTCCACCTTGGATACCCAATAATTGTAAGGCACAGAGGAATGTCGGAGTACAGTTGTTCGATCTGCAAGGTACTCCTTGAGCATCTGGGCAAACTTAGGATTTCTTGTGGCACTACCCCGCACCTCAGGGGCTGTGGTACGTGAGGGGCTGAGAAAACTGTCCCACATCTTAAAGACTGTTCCCCTACCTCTGGCGGATTGGACTTGTGCCTCTCTCGGCTGTACGCCTTGGTTGTCCACTGATTCCTGACCTATGCCGCTAGCGTTTTGTGAGGGGAATGCTTTGCCTACTTCCGTGACTATGGCCTTCCGGAACTGCTGCATTTTGGCTGACCTCTCCGCCTCGGGAATAAGAGACATAAAGTTCTCCTTGTAGCGTGGGTCTAACAGTGTTACCAACCAGTAATGATTGTCGGCCAAGATGTTCTTAACGCGAGGGTCACGAGACAGGCAGCTTACCATAAAGTCAGCCATGTGCGCCAGACTCTTAACAGCCAGTACTTCAGTAGCCTGACCAACACGATGACTGAACATGCTGTCCTCCTCCTCCTCCTCCTCATCATCATCTACCCTGTCCTCTGGCCAGCCACGCTGAACCGAGGATATGACTGGTGTGCATGTCATATCCTCAATTTGGCCGGAGAGTTGCTCCATGTCTTCATCCTCCTCCTCGTCATAGTCCTCCACTGCACGTTGTGATGAGACGAGGCTGGGCTGTGTGTTATCACCCACACCCACTACTGTTTCTTGCTCCAACTCATCGCGCTCCGCCTGCAATGCATCATGTTTGTTTTTGAGCAGAGACCGTTTTAGAAGGCAGAGAAGCGGTATGGTGACGCTAATAATGGCGTCATCACCACTCACCATCTTGGTGGAGTCCTCAAAGTTTTGGAGGATGGTACATAGGTCGGACATCCATCTCCACTCCTCAGGTGTTGTGTGGAGTTTGACCCATTTCCCGACGGCTTAGGTGATGCAGGTACTCAACAACTGCCCTCTTCTGCTCACATATCCTGACCAACATGTGCAGAGTTGAATTCCAACGCGTGGGGACATCACACACCAGTCTGTGAGCCGGAAGATGCAAACGGCGCTGAAAGCCGGCAAGGCCGGCTGAAGCAGTAGGTGACTTTCGAAAATGTGCAGACAGGCGGCGAACTTTTACCAGCAGATCAGACAGCTCTGGGTATGACTTTATAAACCGCTGAACCACGAGGTTGAGCACATGGGCCACGCATGGAACATGTGTCAGCTGGCCTCGCCTCAAAGCCGCCACCAGGTTCCGGCCATTGTCACACACGACCTTTCCTGGCTTTAGGTTCAGAGGTGTGAGCCAGTGATCTGCCTGCTGTTTCAGAGCTGTCCACAGCTCTTCTGCATTGTGGGGTTTGTCACCTATGCAGATTAGCTTCAGCACAGCCTGTTGCCACTTCGCCGAGGCAGTGCTGCAGTGCTTCCAGCTTGGGACTGGTGTGGAGGGTAAAGTGGATGAGGATGCGCAGGAGGAGGAGGAGGCTGAAGAGCATGACATTCCGGAGCTGTAGAGTGTGGGTGAAACCCTGACTGAGGTAGGGCCTGCAAACCTTGGTGTGGGAAGGACATGTTCCGTCCCTCGCTCAGACTGGGTCCCAACTTCCACAATATTAACCCAGTGTGCCGTCAACGAGATGTAGCGGCCTTGCCCACAAGCACTTGTCCACGTGTCTGTGGTTAGGTGGACTTTGGGTGAAACAGCGTTGTTCAGGGCACGTGTGATGTTTTGTGACACGTGGTTATGCAACGCGGGGACGGCACACCGGGAGAAATAGTGGCGGCTGGGGACCGAGTAACGTGGGACAGCTGCCGCCATCAGGTCGCGGAATGCTTCTGTCTCCACCAGCCTAAAAGGCAACGTTTCCAGCGCAAGCAGTCGCGAAATGTTAGCATTTAGAACTGTGGCATGTGGGGCGTTGGCAGTGTATTTGCGCCTGCGTTCAAAGGTTTGCTGAATGGATAACTGAACGCTGCGCTGGGACAAGGACGTGCTTGATGATGGTGTTATTTCTGCGTAGGCAACTTCAGGTGCAGGACCGGAGGAGGCTTGTTCGCAGGCAGCATGGACAGGGGATTGGCTCGCATGCACAACAAGCGAAGACGTAGCAGTGACATCAGCAAGCACTGCTCCTCGACTCTGTTGTACTTCCCACAAAGTCGGGTGCTTGGCTGACATGTGCCTGATCATGCTGGTGGTGGTCAGGCTGCTAGTTTTGGTACCCCTGCTGATGCTGGCACGGCAGGTGTTGCAAATGGCCTTTTTAGGATCATCTGGAGCCAACTTAAAAAACTGCCAGACTCGGGAAGACCTAACATTTGTACAGGCACCTTGTGTCGTGTTGTTGTTCCGGGGAACGGTTGCCTGACTTCTGCCTGGAGCCACCACCCTGCTTCTTACTGCCTGTTGGGATGCTACGCCTCCCTCCCCCTGTGCACTGGTGTCCTCGCTCTGCATATCCTCCTGCCAGGTTGGGTCAGTTACTGGATCATCCACCACGTCGTCTTCCTCTTCCGCACCCTGCTCCTCCTCCTGACTTCCTGACAATTGTGTCTCATCATCGTCCACCCCTTGTTGAGACACGTTGCCAACTTCGTGAGAACGTGGCTGCTCAAATATTTGGGCATCTGTACATACGATCTCCTCATGACCCACTTCAACATGAGCTGGCGAGAGGCCAGAATGTGCGAATGGAAACGTGAACAGCTCTTCCGAGTGTCCAAGTGTGGGATCAGTAATGTCCGAGGACGTGTACTCAGCCTTGTGGTAGGAAGGAGGATCAGGTTCTGAAATGTGCGGTGCAGTATCACGGCTACTGACACTTGACCGTGTGGAAGACAGAGTGTTTGTGGTGGTGCCAATCTGACTGGAAGCATTATCCGCTATCCAACTAACAACCTGTTGACACTGGTCTTGGTTCAAGAGCGGTGTACTGCTGCGGTCCCCATGAATTTGGGACAGGACGTGCAAGCGACTAGATGTGGCCCTTTGTTGTGGCGAAATTAAACCTTGCCCACGACCTTGGCCTCTGCTTGCACCACCATCATGTCCACTTCCTTGTTCGTTGCCAACGCCCTTGCGCATTTTGCAATGCTGTGCTGATGTGTATTCACTAGACTTGTGCGTTATATCCAAGTTTGTGCAAAACGCACACAAGTGCACCTGTACGCTGCCACCGACAGGCACACACGTGCGGTTTTTAAATGCAAGCACGGACGCACTAAGAACCTAACAGGTTTTTAGGAGCGACAATTACTGAGAAGTCTGACACTATCTGGACTGTTTTAGACTGTGTACACCAGCCCCAGATATGATGAAGGCTGGTATACGGTCACCACTAGGAATGGCTATATACCCTGCCTGCCTGCCTGCCTGCCTGTATACTGCTACAATAGTCCTGACAAGGACTCTTCTGGTCACTAGCCTGTGTTCCGACCTGGCTATACCCTGCCTGTATACAGCAACAATAGTCCTGAGAAGGACTCTGCTACTGTACTCCGACCTGGCTATACCCTGCCTGCCTGTATACAACTACAATAGTCCTGAAAAGTGCTTCTGGTCACACTGTTTGCAGCCCTGCTACGGAAATAACTATAAAGGGCCACAAACCTTTCCCTGAAGCAGCAACACTCTCCCTGCACTCACTGTCAGGATGGCTGTGTGAAGAGCACAGCGCGCCCGCCGGTATAAAGGCTCGGTCACGCTGTGCAGGCCGGCCAATCACTGCAATTCCACAACTAACAGGGCTGTGGCATTGCAGTGGTCTGCCAGCCAATCCCTGCATGAGGGCTGGCTCTCAAAAGAGCGCCAACATGCAGGGATGAAGACCACGAGTACAGCACGAGTATCGCGAGATTACTCGGTCCCCGCCGAGTAGCCCGAGTACAGTGATACTCGTGCGAGTACCGAGTAGTAACAAGCATACTCGCTCATCACTACTAAGCACCCCTTAGTGCCACATGAAAGGCACCAAAGGGTGCAAAATAACAAAATGCAGGAGAGTGGGACATTATGTGTCTTTCTGCCATTATAATGACAGAAAAGACTGATATGAAGTGTACAAGCACAAGAAAATCACCAGAGCGCTCTACGCTGTGAAAAGCAGTAGAAAATGGCACTGGAGTGAACATGTGACCGCCTCATGTAGGATGAAGCTATGGATCCTGGGTAAATTTATGTATTTTCCCTCCTTCAGTTTTTTTGCAGTACACAAAAAAAACAGAAGGCACACGGATGACAAACAGATGACATACGGACCGTATACGGATGCCACACGGATGCACCCGTGAAAAAAAACGGACTGTTTTTTGCAGACCACAAAAATGGATCGGTCGTGTGAATGAAGCCTTAGTCAGATCTGCCGTTTATAAACAGCAGGCAGAAATATGTGAATAGCGCCCCCCAGCATCAGAAAATCTCCGGGGTTTCAGGCGTAGCTGAGATCCTGGAGATCATGATTCAGGACGGTTTTTCCGGTCCCCGCTCACGTGATCACAGGTATACACCGTACACCGATGATCACGTTACAGTAAATGACAGCGCCGGTAAAAAATTATTTATCTTCCATCTGACATGAACAAACATGATAAATCTCCTCCCCGGTCCCCTCCGGTCCCCCGGTGTCGCCAAAGTGCCCCCCCTGATGCCCTCCCAGAAATCCAAGATGGCCGCGCGCACAGCAGCGCGCCGGACGCATTCACCCTACTTCTCTGATCTCTGTCGCATGTGCCATGACACATGCGACAGAGAACTCCTCCCCAGGCCCTGCCAGGTCACCCCCTATAACCCCACCGGTGTTCCGGTGTCCCACGGTACCTGTGCAGCGTTGATCCCCCCACGGCCCTCTCCTTCACAATAGACGCTGCCGCATGCACAGAGCGGCTGTCAGCTCAGCTTCCTGTGTTAAGACACAGTGAGTGGTGGTTATGCATCTGTAAGCTAAATGGGCGGCACGGTGGCTCAGTGGTTAGCACTTCAGTCTTGCAGCGCTGAGGTCCTGGGTTCAATTCTCACCATGGGCACCATCTGCAAGGAGTTTGTATGTTCTCCCCGTGTTTCCGTGGGTTTCCTCCGGGTACTCCGGTTTCCTCCCACACTCCAAAGACATACAGCGCTATGGAATTAATAACGCTATATAAATGAATAAATTATTATTATTACTGCAATTCCCTGCTCATGAGGTAAGGAACATAATTGATCAGGAGAGCTATATACTACATTTCTAAATGGAGGGATTTGCTTTTATAGTTTCCCTGCTGAACGACTACCAACCATGAGAGTCCGTTATACGCCACAAGAAAACACATCTAAATAGCGAGCTCTGTTAAGTATTCATTCAGCTGGATAACTGGACTTAAAGGGGTATTCCATCTCCAAGATCCTATCCCCAATATATAGTAGGTGGAATAGCAATAATATCAGCAAATACCAATATTTGGAAATGTAGAATAGTTCTCCTGATTAGGCATGCCCTTACCTCATGAGCAGGGCATTGCAGCTTTGGTAGCAACCATTACGACATGGACTCTGCTGCTGTGGACCCGGGGAGAGTGAGTGCAGATTCATTGCACCCACACTCCTCACATGAAGGGTCCGCACTCCTTTAAAATGGGGGATACGTTCCCTGAGTGTCTCCCCCCATATTCTAGACGGTCCAGAGTCGTCGTGGGACCCCTTTATTTTTTTTCTTACAATAAATTGGTGAAAGAGGAAATGTTTTGGGGACTGTTTTTTCAAATAAATTTCTTTTGTCGATTTTTTTTTGTTAGTACTGACAGTTTATGATGTTGGGTATCTAATAGACGCCATGACATCACAAACTGCTGGGCTTGATCTCAGGTGACTTTACAGCTAGTATCAACCCGATTTATTACCCCGTTTGCCACTGCACCAGGGCACGGGATGAGCTGGGGTGAAGCGCCAGGATTGGCGCATCTAGTGGATGCGCCACGTCTGGGGTACCTGCGGCCTGCTATTTTTAGGCTGTGAAGGCCCCATAACTATAGACCTTCCCACCCTGAGAATACCAGACCACAGCTGTCCGCTTTACCTTGGCTGGTGATCCAATTTGGGGGGGACCCTACTTTTTTTGTGTAATTATTAATATTTATAAAATAATTATAAAAAAAGAGCCTGGGGGGACCTCCACATTGGATCCCCAACCACGGTAAAGCTGCCAGCTGTGGTTTTCAGGCTACAGCTGTCTGCTTTACCCTAGCTGGCTATCAAAAACGGGGGGAGCCAACGTCATTTTTTTTTTAACTATTTTTTAAATAGAAAAAATTAATGGGCTTCCCTGTATTTTGATTGCCAACCAAGGTAACGGCAGGCAGATGGGGGTGGCAACCCATAGCTGTCTGCTTTATCTGCGCTGAGAATCAAAAATACCGCGGAGCGCTACGTCATTTTTTTTAAAGATTTATTTTTACAGCACTGTGATGTCCAGCAATCAAAATACAGGGAAGCCCATTTTGTTTTTAGTTATTTAAATAAATAATTAAAAAAAATATATATGGGCTCCCGCTGCATTTTTTGTATTGCTAGCTAAGGGTAATCCAAGCAGCTACTGGCTGCTAACCCCCACTGCTTGGTGTTACCTTCACTAGCAATGGAAAATCCAGGGAAGCATTTTTTATTTTTTTTGCCAAAAAAACTACAAAAAAAGGACGTGAGCTTCGCCATATTTTTGTATGCTAGCCAGGTATAGCAGGCAGGTGCTGGAAGAGTTGGATACAGCGCCAGAAGATGGCGCTTCTTTGAAAGTGCCATTTTCTGAGGCGGCTGCAGACTGCAATTCGCAGCAGTGGGGCCCAGAAAGCTCAGGCCAACCTGTGCTGCGGATTCCAATCCCCAGCTGCCTAGTTGTACCTAGCTGGACACAAAAATGGGGTGAAGCCTACGTCATTTGTTTTCTAATTATTTCATGAAATTCATGAAATAATAAAAAAAGGGCTTCCCTTAATTTTTGGTTCCCAGCCGGGTACAAATAGGCAACTGGGGGTTGGGGGCAGCCGTACCTGCCTGCTGTACCTGGCTAGCATACAAAAATATGGCGAAGCCCACATAATTTTTTCAGGGGGCAAAAAACTTCTGCATACAGTCCTGGATGGAGTATGCTGAGCCTTGTAGTTCTGCAGCTGCTGTCTGTCTGTATGGAGAAGAGCAGACAGCAGCTGCAGAACTACAAGGCTCAGGATACTCCATCCAGGACTGTATGCAGAAGTTTTTTGCCCACCAAAAAAATGATGTGGGCTTCGCCATATTTTTGTATGCTAGCCAGGTACAGAAGGCAACCACGGGCTGCCTCCAATCCCCAGTTGCCTATTTGTACCCGGCTGGGAACCAAAAATATAGGGAAGCCCGTTTTTTTAATTATTTCACTTATTTCATGAAATAATTGAAAAACAAATGACGTGGGCTTCGCCCCATTTTTTTGTCCAGCCAGGTACAACTAGGCAGCTGGGGATTAGAATTAGATAATAGCCACGTGACTGGTCACATGGCTATTTTGACGTCACGATAGGTCCTGCATCACTGCTGGCAGTGCTGGTTACCGGGAGGATTCAGCGATCATCGGATGGAATAGCGGCAGGAGACAGAGTGCAGGAGGGATCGCGGGGACCGGTAAGTGTTATGGCAATGTTTATTAACTATATGTGTACATTTATAATGCGTTTTTATGTGTTTGTGATTGCCTCCCATTATTTCCTATTTGTTCGAGTTCGGTTCTTCGAACGTTCGCCGAACTGAACTCGAACGAGACCTCCGTTCGACGAACCGAACTCGAGCCGAACCACGGCTGGTTCGCTCGTCTCTAGTAACTATCCACAAAAGAGTTTCCCTTTTTAAACTTTGCATCTCACTTTAAAGTATACTACTTTTAATAAGTGTTGTGGGTGATAGTACTGTAAATATTTCAGCAATGTCTTCTATTAAAAAAATGAAGATAGGAAATACGTCTTAAAAAATTATTTCTTTACTCAAAACACAACATGCTCACACACACGAGTAATGGTGCCTGTATGTGAAGGTCAGTCATAGGTCCTTGGTCCCAAAGTGTCAATGGATCTGCGATAATCCAGGGTGGATAACATGTTCCAAGGTAGATAAAGTGTAAGATTTAATGATACGTGTTAAAAAGCTCCGGAGTCCTGATAACATCCCTGGTAAAGAGTGCAAGTAGAATAAAGGTAGCGGATCCACGCGTTTTGGCTAGAAGTCATCTACTTTTATTCTACTTGCACTCCTTACCAGTGGTGTCATCTGGATCTTTGTAACACTTATCATCTTTGTATGAAGATTGCTCTAACTTAATCTGTGTGAGCATTACTTTGGACTGGAGAGGTGTGACGACTCAGCATTTTCCACTTGTGTGGGGGGTGACCTGTTTTTAATTAGGGCAGACATATGGTTTCTTTTTTGTTAAACCAAGAGAAGTTAGCTGTTGTCTCATGTCAGACTGATTGGAGCCCTATTGTCTGTATATATGGATTGTCTTTTAAATGTGTGTTGCCTCAGCCCTTCCCACTACATAGGTCAAAGGAAAATTAGGAACTACCAACCAGTCAGAGAGCAGCCATCTCCAACCAATCCTGTAAGACCCAATACCCAGAATTGAAAACTGAGTGGCATAAAAGGGCCTAGCCTCTGTCACCAATGGGATATGCTATATGACCGCAGCCAAGGACCTATGGTTCCAAATGGGGAAATTACAGAACTGCTGAAAAATTAATTCTACAGGATTCAGCCCAGGATCTACAGTTTAAGCAGAAGGTTCACAGAACTGCTTCACTACTCAATGCTGAGCCCACAAATTCGCTTGGAAAACCCATGTTGGGACAAACTCGTTCACCTGGCTAAATATCTTGCTAAGCTCAGTCAGCTTCCTAAGCTTGGCCCTATCTCCTCTTAGTGGGTGCCCACCAAAAGCGGGGTGCTGCTGGCTGGGATAATTGGCCCTGGAAGCCCCGAAATCACTAAGATTTCAATCCCTAGTGGGCCAATGGAAGGGTGAGACTGTTGTTTGTACCATCTTGTATTCTTGGTGGGAATGTACAATATGTTAATATGTTTTCCCTGTTGGTGAGCCAATAAAGTCTTACCAATATGTGGTTCCCTCACCCTGTGTTGTCTGGGTAGTTTTTGCCCACTAGAAAGGAGTGCGAGTGTTCAGTGGGATGACCCATGGTCAATGTAATCTTTCTGAAGACAGTCAGGCCAGTGGACGAGGGCATCCACTGACCCTCGTGTCTTCTTAAGGGGCACAGAAAATAAGAAAAACTCTTCTAGAATCAGTGGAGGAGGTACTGAATTATATTGAAATACATTGCATAGCTTCTTATAAATGATCACCTTTCAAAGATGTATCCATCAATGGGTGGAAACCACTCCAGGGTGACTGAGGTAAGGGTATGCTGCACAATCTGTGGTGCAATCGCTACCGGCGATGGTTTGAAGGATGGCTGCCAGCCTGGATATATCAAGTCTAGGTAGCAGTGCATTCTGGCAACTTGATTGGGAGTGAAGGAGTCAGTGCAGTCATCATCTGAAATGAAAACCAAGAAATGAGACATAAGCATTGTTGTGGCACGGTCCACCTTAAACACTTGTATGCAAACAAAACCTGCAGATTTTGAAATATTTGAGAGTTAATGATCTGTGAATGAGTTTGTTCAGTCATCACTTTTGCAGGATAAGTCAAATGAAAGCTCTTACTCCCTCCTCTCGAAGTGCGGAAAACCAACCTGAGAAATTAGAGGTCACATCAAGGTTTGTGATAATTCACAAAGCTTTTCTCAGAAGAGGCATTTAAATATCTGATCTCCCCGTCAATCTAGCAAAGGGTAGCTTCCAACTTTAGTCAGGTCTGTAAATGTGCGCAGCTAACCTAGCCCAGTGATTTGCGCTGTCGTGGGAATCTCCACTTAATGCCATTGTACAATACTAAGCATCTTCTGAAGAACATGGCATTAAAAGTTAATTTCATTAGCAATAAATTCCCAGTGCACATAGTAAAATGGCTTTAGCCTACTAATAGGGAGGGAAATATACAAGCACAGTGAAGACGCATCTAGCAACGCTACATGCAAGGTTTTGTCATTGATGTTAAACATTTTTGTCATTAGCTTTAAGGCTACATTCCAGGATTTCCTCAATAATTGATGTGCTTTATGTGAGTGTCCTGTAAAAAGCCATAAGTATTTGCCAAGAAAAGCAGCACTTAAAAACCTTTAATAGACATCATAAAGCAGAAATAAGACATAAAGCTCCCTGCGCTGGAGAAACAGTGTTTAAGTAATGAGTTACCATACAAAACTTTTTTCAAAGGGGAAAAAGGAGCTTAAAATGAACACAAGAAAATCTTTATTGCATTGTAGAACATTTGAGCACAAGAAGCAAAGTATTGTGTTCTCCTTGTACTTCCAGAGCATCCCTGCCCTGTCGAGACGTTGGCAGAAAAAGATCTCTGAAGGTGTGCTAAAGCCTCAGGCACCAAGATATTAGCAGCAGAATTTGTAAAGTGGTTTCCCAGTATCCCTAAATAGAGCTGGTCATGCACATTAGAGGGCTATTGGCTGAACAAAACGTTGGCCAATCGTTTGGCCGACAGCCATCTCAGCTGACTTTCCAACACTTGGGTCGGTGGCTGATCAGCAGTCTAATATTGACATCTTTGCCAAACATATGTCAGCCAGCAGCTCCCATACACTATAGACCAACAGCCAAACCCATCAATATTGGCAGATTCTCATCGAACTTCAAAAGCATCCCTGTCCTGTCGAGATGTTGGCAGAAAAAGATCTCTGAAGGTGTGCTAAAGCCGCAGGCACCAAGATATTATCAGCAGAATTTTTAAAGTGGTTTTCCAGTATCACTAAACAGAGCTGGTCATGCACATTAAAGGGCTATTGGCCGAACAAAGTGTTGGCCAAACATTTGGCCAACAGCCATCTCAGCTGACTTTTTAACACTTGGGTCGGTGGCTGATCAACAGTCTAAAATTGACATCTTTGCCAAACATCTGTCGACCAGCAGCCCTCATACATTTTAGACCATCAGCCAAATCCATCGATATTGGCAGATTCTCATCGAACTTCCAAAGCATCCCTGTCCTGTCGAGACGTTGGCAGAAAAAAACTTCTGAAGGTGTACTAAAGCCTCAGGCACCAAGATAATAGGAGTAGGTTCTTTAAAGTTGTTTTACTGTATCACATGTGTGTAATCCCTAAACAAAGCTGGTCAACACATTAGAGGGCTACTGGCCGAAGAAAGCTTTGGCCAATAGTTTGGCCAAAACCCATCTCAGCTGACATTCCCACACTTGGGTCGGTGGCTTATCTCAGACAGGAGAATGTGATCAGCAGTCTAAAATTAACACCTTTGCCAAACATCTGTTGGCCAGCAGCCTCCCTACACTTTAGACCAACAGCTAAACCCATCAATATTGGCAGATTCTCATCGAACTTCCAAAGCATCCCTGTCCTGTCGAGACGTTGGCAGAAAAAAAATCTCTAAAGGTGTGCTAAAGCCTCTGGCAGCAAGATATTAGCAGCAGATTCTTTAAAGTGGTTTTCCAGTATCCCTATACAAAGCTGGTCATATATATATTAGAGGGCTATTAGCCGAACAAAGCTTCGGCCAATTATTTGACCAACAGCCATGTCAGCTGACTTTCCTACACTTGGGTCGGTGACTTATCTCACAGGACAATGTGATCAGCAGTCTAAAATTGACATCTTTCGCAAACATCTATCGGCCAGTGTCCTCCATACATTTTAGACCAATGTTTCCCAACTAACTCAAGTCTTCAAGGTCCACCAACAGTGCAGGTTTTCAGGATTTCCTTAGTATTGCACAGATGATAATTTAATCACCTGAACAGATGATGATTCCAACACTTGTATAATACTAAGAAAATCCTGAAAACATGCACTGTTGGTGGGCCTTGAAGACTGGAGTTGGGGAATCCTGCTTTAGACCATCAGCCAAATCCATCTCTATAGGTAGATTCAGCAGACATTAGTCTAATGTGTATGGGGGCCTTAAAGGTACCGTCACACATAACGAGATCGCTAGCGAGATCGCTGCTGAGTCACGGTTTCTGTGATGCAGTAGCGATCCCGTTAGCGATCTAGTTATGTGTGACACCTACTAGCGATCAGACCCCTGCTGTGAGATCGCTAGTTGTTGCAGAATGGTCCAGGCCATTTTCTTCAAAGGCAATGTCCTGCTGGGCAAGACACATCGCTGTGTTTAACACTGTGTGACAGGGTCACAGTGACTGCTGAGATCGTTATATAGGTCGCTACTGCGACCTGTATTGTTCCTGCATCGCTGGTAAGATCTGACTGTGTGACATCTCACCAGCGACCTCACAGCGACTTACCTGCGATCCCTATCAGGTCGCATCGTTTCCGGGATCGCAGGTAAGTCGTTGTGTGTGACTGGGCCTTAAGTATGCTTCTCAGTGAAAAGATGCCATGGCTAAGCTGTGAAGACAATCCTGGTTATCTACCCTCTCCGAGAATGAGATGTCACAAGCGACGTTGCACCAATAGAGTTTCCTGGAGGTGATGCGGGCCAGAGAGTTCAAAGAGATCATTTACATGCCGTCTGCAACACTTCACTTCAGGGTACTTTCAAGAATCTGTGACCGTAATGCATGAAATAGCCATGGATCTTCTGATGCAAACTCAACAGTTTCATATATGACTATGAGGTAGCTAGGTTTAGGTCTGGAAACTCGAGGCTGACCACACAACCAGAGGTCACCGGATCAAGTAGCGCAGTCAAACCATGACAGATGCATTGTAATAAGAATACATGTTTCAGCAGTGGGACCCTCATTGATCAATAAGTTATCATATCTCCTGTGGATAGGGGATATCTTGCTATCACTGGACAGCACCTTTAGGCCTCATTCACCATAATGCACATATGAGAGCTAACCGTGGTTTTCACTTATGGTACTCATATCCATGATAGTCTTTGAGGTCATTTACATGTCCGTGATTTTTCGCCAACAGTGTGATTGTTGGAAAATCGTGTAGATTTTGATCCAAGGCTTCATGCAAGTCTTTGGGTCTATGAAAAAAATCAGACCACACTCGGTCACGTGATGTCATGTGAGTGCGGTCCAATTTATTTTTCAGTAAAATTAAACATACTTCATAATATCACAATTTAAGTACTGTGTCAACCCCTTTGCATATGTTACAGTTTATATTCTTTTTGGGGGGAATTTCTGTTTATCAAATAAATGTGGAAATATTTTCCAAACATTCCGTAAAGATCTTCTGTGGATTCGATCCCAATAGCAACACAGAATTTTGTCGCTCACACTTAGCCAATATAAGTCAGCTTGGGTTTAGGAGGGCATTGGTACTCGAGTATCTTTAGTCCCTTTGTTCTCTGTTTTAGTTCCTTATGGAGTATAAAAATTTAGTCTGTCCTAACTTTATACTGGACATTAGAAAATTCACCTCTCGTACATTTTATCTGTTTTAGACGCTGAGTATATTTTCTATTTCTCCTTGATCTAATTATTCCAAACACTAAAGGTATATGATCATTTATAGCACCATAGATAGGTTACTCACCCATGCACTAAGCCAGATACCTGACCCTAGGTATCCCTAGTGCAGGGTCCTGAATAGGGAATGGGTGGGATGAGCTCTTCGTCAACCTCACTAAACGCTAAAGGAAGACACAAGGGAACAATAAAGGGGAAACACAACTGCAATCACCATAGTCCTGCTAGATAGTAATAGGCAAACTCTTATCTGAGCAGCAGCAACCACAAAAGTTTCAGAAGCACCAGAAGATGACCTCTCCAGAGCTCACAGACCAGAGAGGAAAAACCCCTAAAACTTATATTTTATTATGTCACTTAAAATCTGATTTTTTTCCCACAGACAGAAACAACAAATAACAATAGAGACACCGGACAGGGCTTGGGTGCACAAAAACCATCAAAAATATCTCCTTATATAATCTCCCAACCACCAGTATTCAGACTACAGCAATTCACTGTGTCAGTGGGAGAGGAGATTCTCTCCAGAGCTCAGCAAGGAACAAACTATAAACCGCACCCAAACCACCCCAGGGTGAGGTTAATAAAGGAAGTCAGAGGATACCAACTACTATGAAGGTCTGACAGTTTCCGAGGATCCTAGACTCCACTAGCTTTAGAAACAGAGAAATGTCAGATAACAGCATGTGCCGCCAATCTCTGTGATTTTCTAACACTCGCTGCCACTGGATTGTCAGTCGGCCGTGATACCACTGTGACAGGCCATGACACATCTGTGATAATCAAGAATCCACCAGAATATGATGAATTAAAACATTTTTTCTTTCCAAGATTAAAATAGGGACAAAATGTTAAAAAAAAGGTGTGGATGCTCTTAATCATGATGTTGAACAATTGGTAGAATTGGTGAAATTGTAGAACATGTGATGATTAAGAGCATGTCCCTTGCTCGAAACGTAAAGACTGTTGTCTGCTTTTTTATCCACTTTTTTACATTATTTTTTCCATATTTTAATTTTGGAACTAAAATTATGTTTTAAACCATCCCATTTTGGCAGATGCTGGATTTTTCTTCTATTGTTCATCATCACCTGAAAGCCGGTTAAGAGCTCTCTGTGCACCCCACCCCAACTATGGATCTGTCCAATATCTAGTGATAACGTTTTCATAAAATGCTGGAAAAACATGTTAAAAAAAACCTCTCAAAATTGTCCCATTTTTTTCAACGGATAAACAATTTACTCTTCATATCTTTGGACTTTTGAGCATTTCCTAAATGCTTTAGGCTTTGAAAGACAACAAGAAGTCCATTCTTCAGGCATTAGTAAGGTACGACGTATATGACAAAGAAGATCAATGGGAAAGCTAAAGAGATGCCTGGAAGTTGCTTGGTTATCTTTTGGAGCATTTTGTAAGTGGATTGTTCATTACTTAGTGGATTTTTTTTTAAATGTAATGCCAATAAAGCAATGTCCAAAAACCGTTGAAAAAAAATTAACTAAAAAAAGTCAGAAGACAAAGCATCAACAATACACTTTATAGTAAACAACTAAAAAGCCCTAATAGAAAACACTAAAAATGCCAAGAAAACCCCAGAAAAATGGAGTGATTCCTGAACCATTTTCCACTGGAAAAAGAAGCAGTATGAACATACCTTAAGACTACATGAGGCTCTAAGGAGTAGAGACGGAATCATTGGCACTCTATAGCTTCTTTTGTATGAATACTATGTAATAGTGTATTGGTCCAAGAATGGCTTACAGGTCTGGCTGCTTACTTGGCAATGGGGGAAGGGGGTAGGAGAGGTTAGTCCGGTCACTCTATTCAGCTGAGGGCATGTCCAGAAAAGGTCACATGCTAGGCAGTCTGAGTGGTAGTGCTGGTGCCAGTGGACATTCTTTCTGAGGTTTCCAATAGTGTATGATTACCTACGATGGCCATCAAGTTAAGAATGTTCCATGTCTGGGAGACAGAAGTCCCCACCTGTTAACGTTCATAGCTGTCTACAACCCTGAAAGTCATGGATCAAAGAAAGGTTGCCTGAGTAAACAGTCCAAGTGCCACCCTGTAGTTTGTGCCAGACTGTTAGTTATTTCACCTGGTATTGTGCATTATTGAAAACTTGCCCAGTGTCCCTTATTGCATTCCATTGAGCACCTACAGGCTGCATTCTTCATTGTTGGCTACCATATTACAGGATGTTAGTCCATTCTAGCAGCTACATAATCTTCATACCAATTAATCATCTTTTTATTACTGCAAAATTATTTTTATTATTTATTTACACAAAGGACATTGTATGAAATGGTAAAATGCGTTAGACCATTTACTATTGCATCAGTCAAATTCTGGATATTTGAATTGCACTGGTCTTCCGTCATGCTTGACTGATGTTATATACATATTTTGAAGACCTATTTCAGAGACTATATTAAAAATATACTGGATACTTGTAAATGCTTATTTTCTGAGAGAAATAGAAACTAGGTATATCCTTGCTAACTAAACCTGACTATGAACAGAAAAAAAATGAAGCGTTAGCTGCTATAAATATAGATTAAAAACAGTTAACTTAGCGGAAAAAACCCAACTCAATAATATTCAAGGGTGGACAATTACTTTGAGACATTATTTACAAGCTATTAATACGTTTTTTTGTATCAAATGTAAAACTTCGTTGTAGCTAAATTTCAATATTATAAATGGGAACTAAGTAGAGGAAAAATTTTCATGTTTTTTCCCAAGAAATTATTCTCCACAAATTTAATGTCTTATCATGATCTAAGATCTCTCCAGACTCCAGAGCATAATAAACGGGAGATGAAAAAAATGTATCAAAGTACTTATATTCACCTTACTGCTCACTAGGGATGATCGAATACCTCAAATATTCGGCTTCGCGAATAACCGATGAAAACGTCGCCGCTATGCGAATATTCGATGCGCAATGTAGGTCTGTGGGAAGCCCGAATAGTTCCGAATAGTTGTTATTTGGGTTTCTCATAGACTTACTGTACATTGCACATCGAATATTCACGAATAGTCGAATAGCGGCGATGTATTCGGCAAATATTCACAAAGCCGAATATTTGAGGTATTCGATCATCCCTACTGCTCACCTCTCTGGCTCCTGACCATCACCCATCCAGTCCTAGTCATATCTTCAGATCCCCGCCGCTCATGCTGAAATCTCTGGGCCTCTTACACTGTGACGGGACGTCTGGATTTGATGAGGCTCCAGAGCAGTGTTCCTCAACTCCAGTCCTCAAGACGAACTAACAGATCATGTTCCTCAATATGAGGGAATAATTTCATCATATGTGCAACATTATGGAAATCCTGAAAACTTGATTGGGGAAAACCTGAAAACCTGATCTGTTGGTGGCTCTTGAGGACTGGAGTTGAGAAACAAAGCTCCAGAGGGTTCTGTGCTTTTGTACTCAAGGCCATTATGTACACTGTGATGTCATGGTGTCAAGACCCTTTATCCGCGTGCCCAGCATCCTGCCAGGCCTCATCAAAGTCCCTTCCCAGTGTGTTGCCCATGGATATCAGAGAGCAGCAATGATATGAGAATGCTGTGAGGATCGAATGGGAAACGCGGAAGGGCCAGAGAGGTGATGCTTTTTATTTTGTTGGTCAAAATGGTTGGCATCATTGCAAATATGGATTTTAGTAAAATTTGAGCAGAATTCAATTATTTGATCCTCTCTAGAATCGGTAGGTTAATTTAATGATCACAATATATTCTCATGCACACACATATTTGTATATATTGAAGTCGGATGACGTAACTTACCTGCATAACTCATGTAGTTATTATAAGGAGTGTTGAGAAATGTTTGAAAGCCACAAGTGTCATTTCCCGGTCCTGGTCCGGGGTCTCCACATGTTTTATGCTTTGGCGATGGGTTGGTATCATGGCAGAGATCTCCTGTTTCATAGGATGGATCTGTTTCCATACAGGGGTCGCTACAAGAGAGAATCTCTGAAATACCACGGAAGACATGGTACAGTCCCAAGCAATGTCCGATTTCATGGATCATGGTATGTGTATGGCCAGGAACTCCAAAGAAAGATGGATTCATAACAATACCACCTGTAACAAAAAATATAGATATATTTTTAGGTGAATCATCTTTACTCATACAAATGAGAACATTTTCAAAAATCAGAGCGAAGGAATCTTCTTGTCAAAATTGCTATGTACAGTTCTTACCGGCTATCTAGCGATAATGTAGTCCAGTTTGAAACACTTACATAATGAGTGACTGATGGGATCTTAGTAAAGTGAAACGCTGTGTAATAATGTCACATATGCAAAAAAAAAGTATTCATGATACCGCATTATACTTACTGCCTATTTATAGAATGGAAATGGATATATTCGTCAATCAATAACGTGGACAGTTTATAGCTGAGATGGACAATTTTTCCTAACTCGCATAAAAATTGTTGGACACTGGACTAAAAGAACAAATCTTTATACTGTCAGCTGGTTTTTGCTATGTAAGCTGAAGACAGCATGCTGCAAGGGTTAACACAAAGAATTCAGAGATGGCTGTCTTGTCAAGGTCAGATCTGTCTTTTTTTTTGCTATGTTTGTTTAAGCAGCAGGACTTCTCATTTCTCGGACTTCAATGTCACGCTCATGACAATCCTACATGCCCCCTCCTATGATTGACACCTCACTGTCAATGTACAATCTCTGTTGACAGGCGGGTGTGGGCGGGGACAGTTCTTCTAGCTCTGCGACATGACTAAATCCAGAAATTCTAGTAATCTAAGTGATACATCTTTGGATTAAGGATCTCTTTGCTTACATCATGCTCCTCTCAGATAAAGTATCAAAAACCTGCTGACAGATTCCCTTTAACCATGCTGAATGTTCATGTGTTTCGGGGGTTGGGAGAGGTGACTGTCAGCCAAACACATATTTTGCCAAAACCTATCCCACTGTTTGGATCCCATATGGACAGTCAACCAAGTCGAATATTCAAATGTATGAGTCGGCTGGGAAAGATATCTGTCCGCCAACCACCCAATTGGCCAGTACCTGTTAAAGGTCTATGGGCACCTTTCATTTTTGAATACAAAGAAAGGAAAAATATTAATTACAATTTCTTTTACACCTTCTCCCACTTAGTTTGCTTCCTACTGTCACGATTCCTCTGTGCAAAGCATCTTCCGCACAGGTGACGCTCTGCTGAGCCTTCCTAAACTACAGAGCCCGCAGTGACATGTGTTCTTTGTGCAGAGCATCTTGCATTTGGAAATGCTCTACTGTTTTTCTTTGAACACTAGCTGGCAGGTTGTTTGATAGCACAGGATTCCATGCAGGTTCTGATTACTCAGATGTTCCACCATCCTGAGACTGACTTAGAGCCATTGGGTTCGAAATGCATCCTCTCTGACAGTTGTTTATACTCTGTTTGGACCTTTTTTTATATGGATTTTAATTTGATTTAATAAAATTTTGGGATTTTAATATCCCTTGGACTTTGTTGCTGGATTACCCTCTGTCTCTCAGAACCTTGCCAGTCATACTCTCTGGTTCTGTAGTTGTGATTTTGGCCTGTGTATGAGCTTTTGTTCTGATCTAAGTTTCTTGACCCTGGACATTTTTTAACACCTCTCTGCCCACTCCCTGTTCTTGTCATTACCTCCTGGCTTCTGACCTCAGACTGTTACCCGACCAAATCTCTGTCTGCTCCCTGAATCTAATACGAACTCACCTGGAATTCTGACCCTCGGCTTGTGACTTGACTGCGTTTCTGTTTACTCCCTGTGTCCTGTCGTGTCCTCCTGTTTCCTGACCCCGGCTTGTCTGACTACCCTTCTGTCTATATTATCTGTAAGTAGTGACTAGCATCACATCTACTTTCAATTTGGACATTCCAACTTTAAATGTGGCCATAAATTTGAAAATGAGCATTCACGCAATAGCTATCTCTCCCAACGCCTCATATAAATGAGTACATGTGTTTTCAATGGGAGTAAGTTGTTGCTTATCTCTGGGTAAAACAAAAAGATTGGATGTTTAAACAAAAAATACCCAATTCTTCTCTTCCTCATCATAATTTGTCTTGGAAGTTCTGGATGGGTGGTTGTCCATTCGCAAAATAATTTGCCGGTCTTTTCTTTCACTTCTCTCATTCCTCATTTTAAGAGTAGTTTTTGAGACGACCATTTTGAACATTATGAAATCAGATTTTATCTTTAGAAAATAGAAATCAAAATAAGGTACCACATACCAAGATGAGTGAGAACCTCTTTGTCCCAAGGCCACGTGGCAACCCCGGCCAGCTCCTCTTCTGATGAGTTTGCAAAGAATATGTTGAGTTGAGTTGATCCAGTCACATTGAGCCGATGCTTCAACTCGTTTAAATCTAAGTAAGCCCTGCAACATAAACATTATTATGATTTTATAACCTTCTCTGTAGAAATAATTTGTCAACGTGACAGTGATAATCAAATAAATAATCTCTTTTAAGAAAGCTTGCTCATTGACCTTGAGGAAGGCCACCATTATCATTACTCAAACTTTCGCATCAAAGGGATTACTGTCAAATGATAATATCAAATCTCTTCCATCGGACCCAAATTCTAGAGAGGTTTCTTCTACTCAGTAATGTTAAAACATGAGGTCAAAGTCCATTAGTAAAATAACATTGTGACATAATGGCAAAATAGTATACTTAAACATGGTAGCTTGCCGTTATTAGTGTTCGAAGACGAATTTTTTGAAAACATGTTAAAAATTGTTTAGAACTGTAAAACTAAAGGCCCCCATACTCATTAGACTAATATGGGTGTTGTCAGGTTCGGCAAAAACTTTCATGTGTAAGGGGTCATCGGACAACTGGTCATCAGGGATGATGTTAATCATTCATATCCGACATGCCAATTGCTTGCTTTTCCGAGAGGTAAGCGGCCATCAGAGATTTTTGATGTACACTTTCTCATATAGTACACAGAGCAAGCACTCCGTTTTTTTGGAGTGATGGTCATGAAGGCTCCCAGTTGAACGATTGGCCTAACCATATAATAAACATGGCCAGCCTAACATCACACATGCAATCAGGTCGAGGCATTGTTGGCAGAAAAGAGACAAAAAATGACAGTACACCTAATTTTTTGGAATATTGTAAAAAATCCTTTTAACAATCCTATGGTAAACAAGCTATCACCAAGAAAGGACTGATCTATAGCCAAGGCTCAGCTGGTGTTCTTGGAGTTCATCCAATCCTAGATCTTATACATGCACCACACACACACACGATACTTATACACGCACCAATTCTTCTGCAGGTAGTTATTCAGCAGGTATTCGTAATGAGTCAATGTGGAACTTGAACATTTTGTCAGGAAGATCTTTTGAAAAAATGCTCAAGTTCCCCATTGACTTCCATTATACTTGATACAAGATTCGAGCCTGTCTGAGTGTCCAACTGTTCGATACGAGTACCGAGTACCCGAACATGGTAATACTCACTCATCGCTAGTTACAAGTACCGAGCACCCGAACACGGTAGTACTCACTCATCGCTAGTTACGAGTACTGAGCACCTGAGCATGGTAGTGCTCGCCCATCACTAGTTATGAGTACAGAGCACCTGAGCATGGTAGTGCTTGCTTATTACTAGTTACGAGTAATGAGCACCCGAGCATGGTAGGGTTCGCTCATCACTAGTTACGAATATCGCTCACCCGAGCATAGTAGTGCCCGCTCATCACTACTTATGAGTACAGAGCACCCGAACATGGTAGTGCCCGCTCATCACTAGTTATGAGAACCAAGCATCTGAGCATAGTAGTGCTCACTCATCACTAGTTATGAGTACCGAGCACCCGAGCATGGTAGTGCCCGCTCATCACTAGATACAAGTACCGCTCACCCGAGCATGGTAGTGCTCGCTCATCATTAGTTACGAGTACTGAGCACCCGAGCATGGTATAGTAGTGCTCGCTCATCACTAGTTACAAGTAGTGAGCACCTGAGCATGGTGGTGCTCACTCATCACTAGTTACGAATACAGAGCACCCAAACATGGTAGTGCCCGCTGATCACTAGTTACAAGTACTGAGCACCCGAGCATGGTAGTGCTCGCTCATCACTAGTTACGAGTTCCAAGCTCCCAAGCATGGTAGTACTCTTTCATCACTAGTTTCGTTTACCGAGCACCCAAGCATGGTAGTGCCCGCTCATCACTAGTTATGAGTACTGAGCACCTGAGCATGGTAGTGCCCGCTCATTACTAGTTACAAGTACCGAGCACCCAAGCATGGTAGTGCTCGCTCATCACTAGTTATGAGTACTGAGCACCTGAGCATGGTAGTGCCCACTCATCACTAGTTATGAGTACTGAGCACCTGAGCATGGTAGTGCTCACTCATCACTAGTTACGAGTACTGAGCACCCGAGCATGGTAGTGCTCACTCATCACTAGTTACGAGTACTGAGCACCCGAACATGGTAGTGCTCGCTCATCACTAGTTATGAGTACTGAGCACCTGAGCATGGTAGTGCTCACTCATCACTAGTTACGAGTACTGAGCACCTGAGCATGGTAGTGCCCGCTCATCACTAGTTGTGAGTACTGAGCACCTGAGCATGGTAGTGCCCGCTCATCACTGGTGCTAACATCTTAATAAGTTATACTATATGTAAGCTGGCATTGTTTACCTTTATAGTGTATACCACCTTCTGCCATGGGAGGCCCTCACAATCCTACCAAGTTTCATTCAGTTTTCAGAAAGTTTTTTAGAGCAACAAAATTGTGAATTGTAAATTTTTTGGAGGAAGTCAATTTTAATGTTTCCCTGATACTTCTGTATTATGGATGCATTTGACAATATTCTTTATTTATGGATTGTTATGGATTCCTCTGAGCATCCATGTAAAATAAGTGGCATGCACAACAGTTCAGTCCTTAGAAGCTAAAGGGCTATATATATGGGATTTGTGCAATATGTCCATGTCCGTGAGGTCTCACAAGAGTTACAACTTGTTCCTTAGGTTATACTGAAGTCTACAAAAGAAGGTAATATCAGTATAATATATTGTGTTTTTTCTAACTTGTTAATTGATTTTATACTATGACCTGACTCTGATACAGCAGTTATTTTTAGACTGTGCCGGATAATTTATCACAGCTCCATTCATTCTTTAGTGCATGCCACTGATGATACCAGGGAATTCCCTGTCAGAAAGAGAAAAGAGAAAGAGAGATGCTCCTGTGTCTTAAGGGTTTAGTATCACAATGACAACCCTATGTATAGGGCATATACATGACATTAAGGGTCATCTTCTGTTTGAGACCCTTGTATATTTTCCAGGAAAGACAATTCAAGACACTTTACCATTACAATGACAGTCATTCATATGCCTAGATTCCCTGCCATAAAAAAGTTTATTAGGGTGCTTACTTCAAGAGAAAACCCTTTAAAGGGAACCTGTCACCAGATTTGGTGACTATAAGCTGCGGCCACCACCAGTCGGCTCTTATATACAGCATTCCAGAATGTTGTATATAAAAGCCCAGGCTGCTCTGTAGAATGTAAAAATCACTTTTATAATACTCACCTAGGGGGTCTGGTCCGATGGGTGTTGCTGCTTTCCTCTCATCGTTCTAGTGCTTCCCCTCTGCTGGTATGGTCGTCTTCCTTCTATCCAGCCCAGTATGGATGACGTGTCCTACGTCATACACACAGGCAGGCATTGCGGATCTGCACAAGCGCACTTCTTTCTGCCCTACTCAGGGCAGATGAAAATATTGTAGTGCGCATGCGCGGGCAGTCTTGAACTTTTCCTCATGCCTGCGCATTACAGTGATCTCCCCTGAGCAGGATAAAACAAAGGGTGCCCGCGCAGGAGCACAATACTGGCCTTTGTAAATGCAGAACATGTCATCCATATTGGGGTGGGTAGAAGGAGGATGGCGATCACCGCACAAAGGAGGCGCCGGACTGGAGAGTAGTGACATCCATCGGACCGGAGAGCAGCGACACCTATCAGACCTAACCAGCATCAGACTGGCTACCCGAGGAATCTCCAGTAATGCCAGGCCTGGATTCAGGTACCTGCACTGAACTCCGAAGCTCTCACCTGAGCTCCGGAGTGCAGCCGAGACTGTACCACAAGTGCTGAGTGATTGATTCCCTGGCGATTGCGGTTCAGTTCATGACAGCTGCAGACAGACCGGGGTGATCTCCGGTGCTCTCACCTGAACTCCGGAGATCAGCCCGGCCTGTCTGCAGCTTTCATGAACTGAACCACAATCGCCGGGGAATCAATCACTCAGCGCTCGCGGTACAGTCTCGGCTGCACGCAGGAGCTCAGGTGAGAGCTCCGGAGTGCAGTGCAAGTACCTGAATCCAGGCCTGGCATTACTAGAGATTCCTCCGGTAGCCAGTCCGACGCTGGACCTAACTGCCTCCTAGGTGAGTATTATAAAGTGATTTTTACATTCTACAGAGTGGCCTGGGTTCTTATATACAGTATTCTGGAATGCTGTATATCAGAGCTTACTGGTAATGGCCGCAGGTTATAGTTGCCAAATCTGGTGACAGGTTCCCTTTAAAAACACCAACCATACTCACGCCAAACTTTGCACCCTTGTATTTTTTAAAGAGTAGAAAAGTATTACAATATGAGCCTCAAGATGTGAGGTTTTGCTTTGGCTTTCTTACTTTCTGGCTTTAATTAACTTTTTGCAATGTTACAAATGTTTTCAAAACATGTTATTTAATCATTGTGGCAAAACATCACATATTACACAGATCAGAACGATTCTACCAAAACAATGAGACCACAAAAATGACAAAAAGAAAGAATAATTTCAATAATAACATAAATTATTTATACTATATAAACTCTGCTGTTTGCTGCAACTGGAGGCTGTAGTAAACTAGTGCATAAAAAAATGCTGCAAACAATAAACAAACAAACATCTTTAGCAATTAGAACTTGTTATACATCTGGGCAAAAATTAAAAACAGAGGACAAAAGCGGAAAGAGAGAAAGTAGTAAGTGCATATGTAAAGTATTTGCTGCAGCACCAAAAACTTGACTCTTGGCAGAAAAAAATACTCCTAAAAAATACTTGTTTTTGTGTATATTTTTTATACTTTTTGTCCCATTCATTAGAATGGGTGAAAAAAGCTGAAAAAATTCAGATGCTGCAGGTTTGAAACCAATGGTGAAATAATAATCATCAAGTGCATGAGATTTCAGAAATCACAGTCAGGTTCTGGGGCAGTAAATTTCTGCCTTTTACGCAGCAAAAATGTGTGGGGGACAAAAGTAAGCAAAATTGTATTGCGTGAACATACCCCTATGCTAAGAAATACTCAAGTAATATCAGATAAACCAGTAATATAACTGGAAGGGTGGCAATTAGTGATGAGCGAGTACTAAAAAGCTCGGGTGCTCGAAGCTCGGGCCAAGCACCCAAGATACTCGTGTACTCGGGCCGAGCAACGAGCCCAATGTTATCCTATGGGAGACCCGAGTATTTTTGTGAAATGACCCCCCGGCAGCATGGAGAAACCCTAAAAATGTCACAAAAGTCTCAGAAGAGTGCTCAAATGACATGGCAACAGCATGGGGAAGACCCCTTGAAGCATTTATCACTCAAAAGTCACAGCTGTGAACAATTTTGTCCGCGTTTCACGCCATTTTTACGGACTCACCAGAAAACCTTCCAAAATGACCCCAAAATGATTTTTCATGGCAGAAATGTTAAGGGCACATACCCAATAGTGAGATAGAGCTGGTGTATGTTACTTTTTGAGATTAATACATGAAAGATTTTACGTGAAAACATTGTGTGGCACTCCGATGTCCCTGAGAAAAGACGTACATGAAGGCCTCTTGAGTCTAATGTGCCCATTTTGAGGAAGTGAGTCTTTGTAGTATTTTCCTTTGCCAGGGCAGTCCAAAATTGTGAGGTTCACCAATGCCCCTGCATACAGACGTGCATGAGGGCCTGTAAACCTGAAGTGTCCATTGTAAGGAAGTGGGTCTATTTCAGTATAGCCCTTTGCCAGGGCAGCCAAAAATTGGGAGGCTCCACATTGTCCCTGGATAGAGACGTGCATGATGGCCTGTAAACCTGAAGTGCCCATTGTAAGGAAGTGGGTCTATTTCAGTATAGCCCTTTGCCAGGGCAGCCAAAAATTGGGAGGCTCCACATTGTCCCTGGATAGAGACGTGCATGATGGCCTGTAAACCTGAAGTGCCCATTGTAAGGAAGTGGGTCTATTTCAGTATAGCCCTTTGCCAGGGCAGCCAAAAATTGGGAGGCTCCACATTGTCCCTGGATAGAGACGTGCATGATGGCCTGTAAACCTGAAGTGCCCATTGTAAGGAAGTGGGTCTATTTCAGTATAGCCCTTTGCCAGGGCATCCAAAAATTGGGAGGCTCCACATTGTCCCTGGATAGAGACGTGCATGATGGCCTGTAAACCTGAAGTGCCCATTGTAAGGAAGTGGGTCTATTTTAGTATAGCCCTTTGCCAGGGCAGCCAAAAATTGGGAGGCTCCACATTGTCCCTGGATAGAGACGTGCATGATGGCCTGTAAACCTGAAGTGCCCATTGTAAGGAAGTGGGTGTATTATAGTATAGCCCTTAGGCAGGGCAGCCAAAAATTGGGAGGCTCCACGTTGTCCCTGGGTAGAGACGTGCATGAGGGCCTCAAAACATTAAGTGTCCATTTTAAGGAAGTGGGTGTATTATAGTATAGCCCTTAGGCAGGGCAGCCAAAAATTGGGAGGCTCCACGTTGTCCCTGGGTAGAGACGTGCATGAGGGCCTCAAAACATTAAGAGTCCATTTTAAGGAAGTGGGTGTATTATAGTATAGCCCTTAGGCAGGGCAGCCAAAAATTGGGAGGCTCCATGTTGTCCCTGGGTAGAGACGTGCATGAGGGCCTCAAAACATTGTTCCCATTGCAAAGGAGCGGGTCTCCTGTCGTTGTAATGTCCATTCTGCAAAGAATGGGCGAAAAAATTTACCACTGGGGGTATACCTGAAACAAAGGCCTAAGTATTGCAATTTGTAACGGTCATCATCATGGTGGCGCATGAGGAGAAGGAGGAGCAGTCCAGCGATTATCCAAAGTCCAGAAGTGTGTACCCATGGGTGAGTGGAGGTACATGGCAAACTTTAAATTCCGCTCTCATTTGCTGGTGGTGTGGTGAAGTCTGGCCCAATCTAACCCTTGTTCATCTTGATCAGAGTCAGCCTGTCAGCATTTTCAGTTGACAGGCGGGTGCGTTTATCTGTAATGATTCCACCTGCGGCACTAAAAACACGCTCTGACAAAACGCTAGCAGCAGGGCAGGCCAGGACTTCCAAGGCGTAGAGAGCCAATTCATGCCACGTGTCCAGCTTGGATACCCAATAATTGTAAGGCACAGAGGAATGTCGGAGTACAGTTGTTCGATCTGCAAGGTACTCCTTCAGCATCTGGGCAAACTTAGGATTTCTTGTGGCACTACCCCGCACCTCAGGGGCTGTGGTACGTGAGGGGCTGAGAAAACTGTCCCACATCTTAAAGACTGTTCCCCTACCTCTGGCAGATTGGACTTGTGCCTCTCTCGGCTGTACGCCTCGGTTGTCCACTGATTCCTGACCTATGCCGCTAGCGTTTTGTGAGGGGAATGCTTTGCCTACTTCCGTGAGTATGGCCTTCCGGAACTGCTGCATTTTGGTTGACCTCTCCTCCACGTGAATAAGAGACAAAAAGTTCTCCTTGTAGCGTGGGTCTAACAGTGTTACCAACCAGTAATGATTGTCGGCCAAGATGTTCTTAACGCGAGGGTCACGAGACAGGCAGCTTACCATAAAGTCAGCCATGTGCGCCAGACTCTTAACAGCCAGGACTTCAGTAGCCTGACCAAGAAGATGACTGAACATGCTGTCCTCCTCCTCCTCCTCCTCCTCCTCATCTACCCTGTCCTCTGGCCAGCCACGCTGAACCGAGGATATGACTGGTGTGCATGTCATATCCTCAATTTGGCCGGAGAGTTGCTCCATGTCTTCATCCTCCTCCTCGTCATAGTCCTCCACTGCACGTTGTGATGAGACGAGGCTGGGCTGTGTGTTATCACCCACACCCACTACTGTTTCTTGCTGCAACTCATCGCGCTCCGCCTGCAATGCATCATGTTTGTTTTTCAGCAGAGACCGTTTTAGAAGGCAGAGTAGCGGTATGGTGACGCTAATAATGGCGTCATCACCACTCACCATCTTGGTGGAGTCCTCAAAGTTTTGGAGGATGGTACATAGGTCTGACATCCATCTCCACTCCTCAGGTGTTATGTGTGGAGTTTGACCCATTTCCCGACGGCTTAGGTGATGCAGGTACTCAACAACTGCCCTCTTCTGCTCACATATCCTGACCAACATGTGCAGAGTTGAATTCCAACGCGTGGGGACATCACACACCAGTCTGTGAGCCGGAAGATGCAAACGGCGCTGAAAGCCGGCAAGGCCGGCTGAAGCAGTAGGTGACTTTCGAAAATGTGCAGACAGGCGGCGAACTTTTACCAGCAGATCAGACAGCTCTGGGTATGACTTTATAAACCGCTGAACCACGAGGTTGAGCACATGGGCCACGCATGGAACATGTGTCAGCTGGCCTCGCCTCAAAGCCGCCACCAGGTTCCGGCCATTGTCACACACGACCTTTCCTGGCTTTAGGTTCAGAGGTGTGAGCCAGTGATCTGCCTGCTGTTTCAGAGCTGTCCACAGCTCTTCTGCATTGTGGGGTTTGTCACCTATGCAGATTAGCTTCAGCACAGCCTGTTGCCGCTTCGCCGAGGCAGTGCTGCAGTGCTTCCAGCTTGTGACTGGTGTGGAGGGCACAGTGGATGAGGATGCGCAGGAGGAGGAGGAGGCTGAAGAGCATGACATTCCGGAGCTGTAGAGTGTGGGTGAAACACTGACTGAGGTAGGGCCTGCAAACCTTGGTGTGGGAAGGACGTGTTCCGTCCCTCGCTCAGACTGGGTCCCAGCTTCTACAATATTAACCCAGTGTGCCGTCAACGAGATGTAGCGGCCTTGCCCACAAGCACTTGTCCACGTGTCTGTGGTTAGGTGGACCTTGGGTGAAACAGCGTTGTTCAGGGCACGTGTGATGTTTTGTGACACGTGGTTATGCAACGCGGGGACGGCACACCGGGAGAAATAGTGGCGGCTGGGGACCGAGTAACGTGGGACAGCTGCCGCCATCAGGTCACGGAATGCTTCTGTCTCCACCAGCCTAAAAGGCAACATTTCCAGCGCAAGCAGTCGCGAAATGTTAGCATTTAGAACTGTGGCATGTGGGGTGTTGGCAGTGTATTTGCGCCTGCGTTCAAAGGTTTGCTGAATGGATAACTGAACGCTGCGCTGGGACAAGGACGTGCTTGATGATGGTGTTCTTTCTGCGTAGGCAACTGCAGGTGCAGGAGTGGAGGAGGCTTGTTCACAGGCAGCATGGACAGAGGATTGGCTCGCATGCACAACCAGCGAAGACGTAGCAGTGACATCAGCAAGCACTGCTCCTCGACTCTGTTGTACTTCCCACAAAGTCGGGTGCTTGGCTGACATGTGCCTGATCATGCTGGTGGTGGTCAGGCTGCTAGTTTTGGTACCCCTGCTGATGCTGGCACGGCAGGTGTTGCAAATGGCCTTTTTTGAATCATCTGGATCCAACTTAAAAAACTGCCAGACTCGGGAAGACCTAACATTTGTACAGGCACCTTGTGTCGTGTTGTTGTTCCGGGGAACGGTTGCCTGACTTCTGCCTGGGGCCACCACCCTGCTTCTTACTGCCTGTTGTGATGCTACGCCTCCCTCCCCCTGTGCACTGCTGTCCTCGCTCTGCATATCCTCCTGCCAGGTTGGGTCAGTTACTGGATCATCCACCACGTCGTCTTCCTCTTCCGCACCCTGCTCCTCCTCCTGACTTCCTGACAATTGTGTCTCATCATCGTCCACCACTTGTTGAGACACGTTGCCAACTTCGTGAGAACGTGGCTGCTCAAATATTTGGCCATCTGTACAGACGATCTCCTCATGACCCACTTCAATATGAGCTGGCGAGAGGCCAGAATGTGTGAATGGAAACGTGAACAGCTCTTCCGAGTGTCCAAGTGTGGGATCATTAATGTCCGAGGAGGACGTGTACTCAGCCTGGTGGTAGGAAGGAGGATCAGGTTCAGAAATGTGCGGTGCAGTATCACGGCTACTGACACTTGACCGTGTGGAAGACAGAGTGTTTGTGGTGGTGCCAATCTGACTGGAAGCATTATCTGCTATCCAACTAACAACCTGTTGACACTGGTCTTGGTTCAAGAGCGGTGTACTGCTGCGGTCCCCAAGAATTTGGGACAGGACGTGCGAGCGACTAGATGTGGCCCTTTGTTGTGGCGAAATTAGACCTTGCCCACGACCTCGGCCTCTGCCTGCACCACCATCACGTCCACTTCCTTGTTCCTTGCCAATGCCCTTGCGCATTTTGCAATGCTGTGCACTGCTGACGTGTATATTCACTACTTGTGCGTTATATCAAAGTTTCTGGAAATTGCACACAAGTGCACCTGTACGCTGCCACCAACAGGCACACACGTGCGGTTTTAAAAACCAAGCACGGACGCAATAAGAACCTAACAGGTTTTTTTGGGGAGCGACAATTACAGACAAGTCAGACACTATCTGGACTGTTTTACACTGTGTACACCAGCCCCAGATATGATGAAGGCTGGTATACGGTCACCACTACCCTGCCTGCCTGCCTGCCTGTATACTGGTACAATAGTCCTGACAAGGACTCTTTTGGTCACTAGCCTGTATTCAGACCTGGCTATACCCTACCTGTATATAGCAACAATAGTCCTGAGAAGGACTCTGCTACTGTACTCCGACCTGGCTATACTCTGCCTGCCTGTATACAACTAGAATAGTCCTGAGAAGGACTTTTGGTCACACTGTTTGCAGCCCTGCAACTGAAAAAGCTATAAAGGGCCGCAAAGCTTTCCCTGAATCAGCGACACTCTCCCTGCACTGACAGTCTGGATAGCTGTGAGCAGAGCACAGCGCACCGGCCAGTATAAAGGCTCGGTCACGCTGTGCAGGCCGGCCAATCACTGCAATTCCACAACTAACAGGGCTGTGGCATTGCAGTGGTCTGCCAGCCAATCCCTGCATGAGGGCTGGCTCTCAAAAGAGCGCCAACATGCAGAAATGAAGACCACGAGTACAGCACGAGTATCGCGAGATTACTCGGTCCCCGCCGAGCAGCCCGAGTACAGCGATACTCGTGCGAGTACCGAGTAGTTACAAGCATGCTCGCTCATCACTAGTGGCAATATTAGAAGCTGCTATGTGACCCATCAACAATCAAGGTAGTCAGCTGCCTTTGATGCTGATTGTCTTTTGTCACCAACTTTAATCTTGAGCCATTGTGTTGAACCTGTTGTTTTGATATGGATCAAAATTATGTCCGTGTGCCAGAGGTCTGAGTATGGTTACTAATACTAATTCTTTATGTCACGACACTCACAGGGAAGATGAAATGCTAAACTCAAGTGTACAGTATGGAGTTGTAACTAGGTGGCGCTGTAAGCATGTGTGTGCTGCAAGAGCAGCAGGGAAGTCAGACAAGCCGAGGTCAGTACTGGGAGGACATAACTATACAAAGGGATAAGACAAGAATGGAGTCGGAAAACAGGCCATGGGGTAGGTAACACCAGAGGAGCACGTACGACACAGGGGATAGACAAAGCCATAGTCAGGAGAGAGCAGGAGGTCAGAAGCTAGATGGTAATGCAGTGTCAGGGAGATAAGGCAGACAGAAGTCAGGGGTCAGTCCGGGGTCGAGCACCAAGATCAATAAGCAACACAAACCAGGAGACATGCAGTTACTGAGGTACACCAGAAAATATGACTGGTGTCATTCCAGCCAACACCGATCCCTAAAGAAGTCCAGCAATACCCAGAATGCAGAGCATGAGTGCAGACCCCTCTCACCAATCCAAGAGTGTCCCAAAGATTGGAAGCAGCCCGTGCAGGACACCGGAAGGGTACCGGAAATTCCGGCGGGGAGCCTCCCCATGGTACACAGACAGACACGGGGATCACAGGAGGGTAACACAGAACACCACAATGCCGGAACTGCACCACAGGTCAGGACTATGACACTTTACAACTTCTTAAAAGAGAATGCCCATTAGGGGTCCACTTTTGAACATACATAGATTGTATAGAGAGATCCACCATGTTTCTACTTTGAACTGAGGCTTCATCAGGCAGAACTATGCCTTATGGAGACCACAGTTCAAGGTTAAAATGCATGGCATCTGTCCAACATCTGTGGGGTTGTGAGAGGGGGTGGAGGCAGGGGGTGTGGTCACCCCAGGCTCTGTGCTCTGAGTTGCCCACCCAGATCTACAACATGGCAAGTGACATCATTGCATGCATCTGCCCCAGACCTGCCGCTTTCTTCTTCTGAACTCGCAGGAGTCGGATGGGTATATGATGTTTTTTTAATTGTAGTATGATCATAATGTGAGGTGTCTTACAAAAATAGTGGGGGCTACTAATGAGGTGTCTGTAAATAGTGGAGGCTTATGAGGAGACCCCCAAAAGTAGTAGGGGCTCTTAAGGAGGTCCCCATAACTAGTAGGAGCTACTAAGGGTGCCCCATAAATAGTGGGACTACTAAGGGGAGGCCATCAAACCAAGTGGGGGGCTACTAAGAGGGCTATCACAGAGTATGGGGGCTAATAAGGGGGTCATGACACTGTGGGGGCTATTAGAAGGGTCATGACAGTGTGGAGGCTACATGGGGACATTATATAGAGTGTAGACTACTGAAGGGGTCATCAAACAGTGTGGGAACAACTATAATGGCCATCATATAGTGTGGGAGCTAATTTGGGGCATTTGTACAGTGTGGGGGCCATAAAACAGTTTCGGGGCTACTACGGTGTAAGTATATTGTGTAGGGGCTACTATATAATGTGGAGGCATGTTACTGTATATAGGGGCTGTATAGGGGGGATACTTGAAACATTATTAAATGTTATTATTATAGGGGCACTCAGGTTATTGTGGCTGTCAAAGGGGCACACAGAGTGTATTATTACATTCTAGGGGGCAAAATGTGGGCACTGTTTTCTAAGGCATTTGCACAGGGCATTAATATAATCTAGAGGTACACAGTACACACACAGTATGACACAACAGGTGCATTAATAGGGACACATACGGCAGCAGAGGCACAAGATTGGGGTACCATCAGGATGAGAAGTTTGTGTAGGTTGGGACTAGATGAAGAAGTTGCAGATGTGAGAAATCACATGTCAAATGATGTAATTTCTGCAGATGAGTCCTGGCTGGAGAAGTTGTCATGCTGGTCTAGGCCAGATGGAAAACACAGGAGAAATGAACGACTCCACCAGAAAGTGTTGCACAGCTTCTAGCTTCCCAGTTGCAGAAGAAAGTTCACAGAGCAGATTACATGGGATAACAACTCTTTACTCCTAAGAGAACATGAGGTAATGATATGCACAGTCATAAAGCATTGTATCAGGAAGAGAAAGCGAAACCAAAAAGGAAAACAAGAGACTTTTTACAATAGAGTGAGTAAGGAAACTTTACACAACATTGCCATCTACTATTAGATCAGTATTAAGTCCTCCTTCACACAGTTAAAGAAGTTCTTGTCTGTTGCATATACCAACCGAAATAACGTCAGCTGTAAATCTTATCTATTACTGTACAGTAATCTCTTCCATGTGCTACAGGACTGGTATCTACCACTATATGTCATCATATTGCAATAATATGTGTGTTGGTCTTTCTATACCGATTTTTTTTTTTTTAAATACCATGGTCATCTGTTGAGGTTCTCCTACACCCACAATCAACGGGCACCACCATAGTTGTAATCAGGGTTACCTGGTTAGAGGCCCACTCAGAAGTTTTGCCCCCTGAACCAAACCCCTAGCCATGCCAATGGTCCACATGATTTGTATATATTTTTGAATAAACAATATAATATGGCTAGAAGTGTAGTCTTAAAAAATATTTTTTTTCTTGAAGCTACAGTTTTATGAGAAATGTAAAGCTTTTTTGGGGGCATTGTTTGTTGCACAAAGCTGTATAGCAAGGGAGCTAGTCATCCCTGTCTTCTCAATTAGGTGTCTCAAGATGATAACGCGACCTTTAGGAAATATTGATGCTGTTAAAAAGAATTTGGCTGCAAATCTAGCAGCTCTCTGAATACTGAGCTCTGTATAACCCTGCCCACATCACTAATTGGCCGCTTTCTGCTATGCAGAATGTGTACAGAAAGCTACCAATCAGAGGTAAGGGTAGGGTTATAAAGAGATTATGAATATCCTTGCTAATGTGGCAGCAGGATTGCAAGTCTACCAGTGATAATCTCCTGCTGATGAAATAGTAATTTTTCTCAAAACTACAGCAAGCAACCCAATAAGTGACACATCTCTGGAATCTGGGTTCTCAGCGTCTACATTGTGCTGCTCTCAGATCATGAGTCGAAAACCTAATGACAGATTCCCTTCAAGAGGTATGGTCATGGGTGTTTCACGGGTGACACACAGGCATGTGGTTTCTGACAATAGAAGGTCACAGTGTTTGGCTGTACAGAATGCTTCCCGACTTTCTATTGTTCCTGCTGTCAGTATTCAATGGTATAGGTAGATTTCCTGCTGGATTCATCTCTCCCCCTTTCGAACCCAGGAGGAGCTCGCCTCCACCCAGCTTCCTGTCATCGGTATTCGCTTGCTGCTTAAATACTCCCTTCTTCAATGAACTGGTGCTGTATATATCATTCAGTTCATTCTACCTCTGGTTGCAAGTAGGTGGCTTGTACTCTTCTGTGGTAGCGTTTCTAAAGCTTTGCTGCACTTCTGCCTGAGTCATCTGTGGATAAGTAGTTCATGGATTGTCCCCGTGTGTCCTCCTTGTGTCTTCTATAGTGTTCATCCCATCCGTTCTCTATTTCGGGTCCATTACTAGGGATCCCTAGGGTCAGGTATCCAGCTAAGCGCATAGGTATGAAATCTATCTAGGGTGGGAGGAACCCCAGGGACCAGTGGTAGGTTTGGTCAGGGGTCACCATCTTCTCTTTTCCTAGACACAGGGTTCCCCTACTCTTCCCTTTCGCCGCTCGCTTGGTACTTTCCCGCACCTTGTGTGACAGGTATCCCCCGTGTGAATCAGAATACAGAACAGCTTTGATAGACCCAGACTAACAAGAGATTTCATGGAAAACCATTGACATACCAAGCTGTATCTACTCCTGAATATAGCAGCTGATCTCCGGGCGTTAGAGACACTGGAACCATCGGTAACCATTGAACACCGTATCGGCTTTCTTCTTCGAATACCTAGTCATGCTGATCTTTGTATTTAGATACAATGTAAAAGAAATGCAACATCTCCACTGAGAATTGAGGCTTTTGTTTCTCTACTTTCTGGCTTTAATAAACTTTATTACACATGTTTACAAAACACATGTTCCGGAGACGTTGCGGCCATGCAACCCATCTTACACAGATCGGAACCATTCCCGATAATAATCATAATTTGAATAATCATCATCTCTACGACATTCTGCCTTATTTATACAGAACCTTCACAGTTCGCTGCTCTTTTGCATGTGGTAGATGGAATAAACCAGCGAACAAAAACCACAAATAAATAAAGAATACAAAGATAAACACACAGAAGCCATTACCAATTACAACTCGTTACATAAAACATGTTTTTGGGAAACAGAATGAATGGAGCTGCGGGTTAATTGTTGTGCCTCCGGTGTACGCTGCATTATTTTATTTTTTTTTGTTCTTTTACATTATTATATTCTGTAACATTATGTGTTTTACTATGCATTATCCCTGTTTGAATAAACTTTGATTATTTTCAGACATCACTGTGTAAAATATTCTCTTAATTCGGTACAATGACATCATTGTGCACATGATTGCTGTGCCATAATTTCATGAACTATAATAGTCTTGCGCTGTTACTTTAAGAAACTGAATCATCTTTATGCTGCTTCTTACCAGTGTACATTACTCTGATATTTTTATATACTATATGATATATATATATATATATATGTGTGTCGCCCCAGCGTCAGCAGCCGGGCTGCTTTGATCCGGATCCGCAGAGGCTCGAGAGGGCTCCGGACCCAGGGGTCGTGCGGCTCCTCAAACAAAGGGGGGTTATGTACAGGGGATGGTGTGGAAAGTTCGTGACGCCACCCGTGGTGCGTGGTAAGATGGAGTACCACCAATTCGATTGGGAATACCTGGTGGCGATGGTGTGTGCAGCCAGGTGTTTAACCCCTCCATGGGTAGGGGGAATGCCCCGGGACTCGGTGATGGTGACAGGGATGTGCCGTTGGGACAGTAATGGTCACTTGCGTACTCAGTCTAATAACACTGACACCGACAACTTTGGTGAACCAAAGTTCTGGACACCGCTGCCACTGAGGGGGAGCACACCTGGGTACCGTTTCTGTTGGTGTTGCCTGTTAGCCTGTGACCTTTCTCCATGGCACCTTGTCTTCTAATTGGCCCCTTTAGTTTCGATCTAATCGGGTCCCACTCCCCAGTCTGGCTAACTCCGGGAGCTTGCTCTCAGGGTTCACGCTTGGGATTTTCTGGACCGTATGTGTGGAAAGTCCTATCCCCCTCGTTGCACTAGTACCCCGATTTTGGAGCGGGTGGAGAACGGATCTTGAAGGCTCCGTACTCGTCGAGTAAATTGTCAGGACGCCTGAAGCTACTACCTGACCTAGGGTCCATGTACCCCGTCGTGCCATGGCCCCTGCCCAGTGATGGCACAAGGCCGCTGGCTGTCATCCTCGACAGTTCATGCCCCTTGTCACGATCTCCTGTGACCGGGGTCCAGCTCCTACCAAGCCCAGACCAACGTCTGCTACCTAGTAGTTCCAAGGAGCCCAGCTCCCGACCTCCTCTCTCTTTCACCTCCAACACTTCACTCTCCCTTTCTCTGACTGACTCCTGTCACTCCTGACCTCCCCTTAACCAACCAGTGGGCGACCCGATTACACTCAGGCCGTCCACTGGTGTGTCTGGTGGGTGTGGTGCAGAGTGTTCCTAGGATTTTGATTATGTGTTCTTGGCAACACCAATGGTTAGGGACCCGTAACCAAGGAGAGGTGGATATTGCACAGAAGGGCAGATTGCACAATACCCTGTGACGACCTGATAATCCAGGGCGTCACATATATATATATATATATATATATATATATATATATATATATATATATATATATATATTGTGAGGTAGCACGGTCGGCTGCGCAGCAGAAGACACGGGATCCAGGCATAAAGGTTCACAGCACACGGCTTTAATGTCCAAACAAAAGTCCACCACCAAATACATGTGCTTCTCCAGCAGAAAACTCAGGGAGTTCTGTTCACTCCCTCACACCCGGCACACCTGCCCTTGTTCCTGATTCTATTTAACCCTTCCTTCAGCCTGTAGGGAAACAGCATTAACCCTATAGTGGATTTACTTTCTATCATGGAGTGAGCACAACCGGGGCGAGACATACCGGCCGTCATAGATAACCCCAGTCACAGTCTCACATACCCCCCCCCCTCAGTTCAAGCGTGCGGGGTTGAACTCCAGCCATCAAACACGGGCCGCGGGACAAGGCATCGGCGTTGCCCTGCAACCCACCGGCCCGGTGTTCAGCCGTAAACCGGAAGTTCTGCAGAGAAAGGAACCACCGGGTAACCCGGGCATTCCGTTCCTTGGCGGACCTCATCCAGACCAGTGGAGAGTGATCCGTCACCAAGCGAAACTGACGTCCCAGCAGGTAATAGCGTAGGGACTCCAAGGCCCACTTGATCGCCAGGCACTCCTTCTCCACTACGCTATAATTCCGCTCGGGAGGGGTGAGCTTCCTACTTAAGAAGGTGACGGGGTGTTCCTCCCCCTGAACCACCTGAGACAGCACTGCCCCCAGGCCGACCTCCGAGGCGTCAGTCTGTACTATGAACTCCTTCTGGAAATCAGGGTTGACCAGAACGGGCTGTCCGCACAGGACCTCCTTCAGGGCCCGGAAGGAGTCCTCGGCCTGCGGAGTCCAGCGCACCATGACGGACTTCTTGCCTTTAAGAAGGTCCGTCAAGGGGGCTGATAGTCCCGCAAAATCCTTTACAAACCTCCTGTAGTACCCCACGATACCCAGGAAGGCCCTAACCTGCTTCGTGGTCAGGGGTCTAGGCCACTTCTGGATCGCCTCAACCTTGTTAATTTGGGGCTTAATCACTCCTTGGCCTATCACGTAGCCCAAGTAGCGGGCTTCCGTGAGTCCCAATGCACATTTCTTGGGATTGGCTGTCAATCCGGCTGTTCGAAGCGCGTCCACCACCGCTTGTACCTGTTCCAAGTGGGTCTGCCAATCGGAGCTGTAAATAATGATGTCATCCAGGTACGCTGATGCATACACCTGGTGGGGTTCCAGCACTAAGTCCATCAACCTCTGGAACGTGGCCGGAGCGCCATGTAACCCAAAAGGCAAGACAACATAGTGGAAGAGACCCTCCGGCGTAACAAAAGCGGTTTTCTCCTTGGCGGACTCCGTCAGTGGCACCTACCAGTACCCCTTGGTCAGGTCGAGCGTGGTAAAATATCGCGCCTGTCCCAGCCTATCAATCAGCTCATCCACCCGGGGCATGGGGTAGAGATCGAACTTGGATATTTCGTTCAATCTCCTAAAGTCATTGCAGAACCTTAAGGAGCCATCGGGTTTTGGTATTAGGACAATCGGACTAGCCCATTCACTCCGGGATTTTTCAATGACCCCCAGGCGTAACATTGTCTTTACTTCCTCCGATATGGCTTGTCGTCGAGCCTCCGGTACCCAGTATGACTTCAGGCGTACCTTCAGGTGGGGCTCGGTGACAATATCATGTCGTATCAGACTGGTCCTACCGGGCAGCTCAGAGAAGACATCGGGGTTCTGCTGAACCAACCGTCTGGCCTCTCGCCTCTGTTGCTTGGTGAGGGCTTTTCCAATCCTTACTTCCGGTTCGTCCTCTCAGGAGGTCGCTGGAGCTGGATGTGAACGACCCGAAGAGGAGGGAGATGGGGAGAAAACAGCCATCAGGCTTTCCCGTTCCTGCCAAGGTTTCAATAAGTTGACATGGTATATTTGTTCAGGTTTCCGCCTACCGGGCTGCAATACTTTATAGTTAACCACCCCGACTCTTTCCTTTATCTCGTAGGGGCCTTGCCACTGAGCCAGGAATTTACTCTCCGCCGTGGGGATTAATACCAACACCCGATCCCCGGGATTAAAGGTCCGCACGGTGGCTTGTCTATTGTAGCGGCCGCTTTGCGCGGCCTGAGCCTCCTGTAAATGCTCCTTCACAATTGGCATGATCGCGCTTATGCGGTTCTGCATACCTAAAATGTGTTCGATCACACTTTTATGGGGGGTGGGCTCTTGCTCCCATGTTTCCTTTGCCAGGTCCAACAATCCCCGGGGATGTCGCCCGTATAACAATTCAAAAGGCGAAAACCCCGTGGATGCCTGTGGCACCTCTCGTATGGCAAACATCAAATAGGGAAGCATCATATCCCAGTCTTTCCCGTCTTTTGAAATCACCCTTCTTAGCATGGTTTTCAGGGTTTTATTGAAACGCTCGACTAAACCGTCCATTTGAGGATGATACACAGACGTACGCAACTGCTTGATCTGGAGTAGCCGGCATAGCTCTTTGGTCACTTTAGACATGAATGGGGTCCCCTGATCCGTAAGGATCTCCTTGGGCAACCCCACCCGGCAGAACACAGCAAACAACTCCCGAGCTATAAGCTTTGCTGCAGTATGTCTGAGAGGTATCGCCTCAGGATACCGGGTGGCATAGTCAACGATCACTAGGATGTGTTGGTGCCCTCGAGCGGACTTTACGAGGGGCCCCACCAGATCCATCCCTATCCGTTCAAAAGGGACTTCTATAATGGGTAACGGTACCAACGGACTGCGAAATTGGGTCAGGGGTGCGGTAAGCTGACACTCCGGGCAGGTTTCGCAGAACCGTTTTACCCCCCCAAAGACCCCGGGCCAATAGAACCTTTGCAATATTCGCTCCTGCGTTTTCTTGACCCCTAGGTGGCCACTCATCAGGTGTTTATGAGCCAAGTCGAGGACCCGCCGGCGATGCGGCTGGGGCACCACCAACTGTTCTACCCCCACGCCCCGTATTTCATCTACCCGGTAGAGTAAATCCTGCATAAGAGCGAAATGGGGGTACCTTACCTGGGCACCGGGCAGCTGTGCCACCCCGTCAACTACTGTCACCCGACTCCGGGCATGTATTAACGTAGGGTCCTGGAGTTGGGCTGTCCCAAACGTATCCGGGGACGCCTCCAACTCCGGGATGGGCTCGACCGTCTCAGCCTCTCCTGCCAATACCTCTAGGGGCGACCTATCGGGTTCACACTCTGTCCCTATCATGGTGACCCCTACGGCAGGTGTCCCGTATTCAGGATTGTAGGGCTCAGGTCCCGGACCGACCAATATCGGAGGGGACTTAGGGGGTCCCCTCCATAAAGTCCAAAAATAGGGCAGATCCCTTCCTAGGATCACGTCATAAGGAAGAGTGTTAAGAAGTCCCACCTCATGTTGCACCTGACTGCAAGGTGCTGTGATGGTGACAATCCCCGTGGGATAGTCGCGGCGGTCCCCATGTATGCAAACCACCCCCACGGTGCGTCCTGTGGCCTTTACTTTAGCCCTCAAGGTTGATCGCACAAGGGTCACTAAGCTTCCGGAATCCAACAATCCTGTAACCGGACATCCATTCACCTGTATTTGGCACAAGTGGGGCTCCGTCTCTGGGGAGACCAGGTCAGCGGTACACACCACCTGAGCATACATTGAACCCCGCCGGGTAACCCCACAATCCATGGGCTCTGTGGTGAGTGGACACTGGGCTTCCATATGTCCCACCCGCTGGCACCGCCAACATCTAATGGGGACGGAAACCCCCTTGATGTGTTGTCGTTTAGGGTACAGAACCTTCCGGACCTCAGGAATGGCGGCCGCGGCCTCAGACGGGACGGTAGGGGACTCCTGCACCGTTGTCAGCGGTGGGTCCTTGGCCCTAGGCTTGGAGGGGCCGGACCGACGGGCGGTACGCAAAGTCTCAGTGTCCCGTATCAAGTCCTGCGTAGCCACATGCCGCTCTACCAGGGACACTAATTGGTCCAGGGTACTCGGGTCACCCTGTCCTACCCACCGTTGAACGGTGACGGGTAAAGTGCGCACAAAACGATCCACTACTACCCTTTCCACCATTTGCGCCGGGCTCAGAGTGTCAGGCTGCAACCACTTTTTTACAAGATGCAATAAGTCATAGGCCTGGGAGCGTAAGGGTTTGGCTTCCTCATAGAACCACTGATTTACCCGCTGAGCCCGTACATAGGTATTCACCCCCATCCGAGCCAGTATTTCGGCTTTCAGGGTCACATAGTCAATGGCGTCCTCGGTACAGAGGTCCAGGTACGCTTTTTGGGGTTCCCCCGTCAAATAGGGCGACAGTACCTCAGCCCACTGGGCGGTCGGCAGCTTTTCCCGCTCGGCCCAAACACCGCCAGGAACGCTTCCACATCATCCCCCGGGGTCATCTTTTGCAACGCTTGTCTCACCGCTTTCCGGACGCTGCCGTCGTCACCCGGTCCCGGGGTTGTTGCTGCCGGTCCGGCACGGATCGACTTGGCCAGGAGAACCATCTGTTCTTGGTGCCTTTTTTCCTGCCCTTGCAAGGATTGCTGCTGACGTGCATTGGCCTGATCCATCTGTTCTTGGAGTTTTTTTTCCTGCATTTGCAAGGATTGCTGCTGATGTTCCAACGCCCGGAGCAGGTGTGCATTGGTCTGTTGCTGCTCTGCATTAGCCTGTTGCTGCTGTGCATTAGCGTGTGCCAGCTGCTTTAGTATTTCCTCCATGGCGTCGCTGGGTTTGGGCTGTAGTATAGCCGCTTGAATCCAGGACATGTGCTACTGGGTCCCCATGGATGGATGCTGCACCTCACCGGCTGTCATGCCCGCCGATTCTCCACCATATGTGAGGTAGCACGGTCGGCTGCGCAGCAGAAGACACGGGATCCAGGCATAAAGGTTCACAGCACACGGCTTTAATGTCCAAACAAAAGTCCACCACCAAATACATGTGCCTCTCCAGCAGAAAACTCAGGGAGTTCTGTTCACTCCCTCACACCCGGCACACCTGCCCTTGTTCCTGATTCTATTTAACCCTTCCTTCAGCCTGTAGGGAAACAGCATTAACCCTATAGTGGATTTACTTTCTATCATGGAGTGAGCACAACCGGGGCGAGACATACCGGCCGTCATAGATAACCCCGGTCACAGTCTCACAATATATATAATATATATAATACTGTGTATATTATCCCATTGACGACCAGTGTCCACCTAAAGAATTTGATGACTTTTATGACCCGGACGCATGTTACGGT
Organism: Anomaloglossus baeobatrachus; assembly: GCF_048569485.1. Classification (NCBI taxonomy): domain Eukaryota; kingdom Metazoa; phylum Chordata; class Amphibia; order Anura; family Aromobatidae; genus Anomaloglossus; species Anomaloglossus baeobatrachus. The sequence goes on from NC_134361.1 coordinate 179,817,207, forward strand.
AGAGTGGTAGCCTGTTTCTAGTTTTACTCTAAATGAAAACTTGTTACAACCCTTAAATAAATCTTTAATAATACAATGGAAAACCCTAAGAAAAAAATAATACACACATATTTTCACATGTATACACAACTTTTCCTGCCTTAGGCATGGTGGCTCAATGCATGCTTACTTAGTTAAGCTTTATTAATTCCGCTGTTCTTCTCCGCTATAAAAGCATAAGAATAACATTAAATTGCCGTCCGACAAACTACATTAACTATAATAGGGTCCGTCATTTTACCGGACAAAATAATGCAGTAAGCTGTACAGTATTGACCAGGATTATTGGCCAGATCTATGACGAAGACTCTAAAGCAGACTATAACATAGCCTTAATGTGTCACACTTTGCAGATTTATAAACTAGCTTTTGATTCATTCAACCACAGAACAGTTTTCCATGTTTGCTCAGTCAATTTTAAATGAGCTTTAAAGCTTTAACTTGCATTTGTGGATTGCACAATTGTGTTCGCATACAGCATATAATGATTTCTGGAGATAATGCTAAGCCCGTGCAGTGATTTGCATTACGGTTTTTAATGCAGTGCTGGTAGAGGATCCATAGATCATGAGCATCCAATTGTCAGGGATAGGCTAGGCTAGCTGGGATGACCTGAACTGGACCTAAGACTGGGATCCCTGCGCTGACCCTCAACCAAGAGGTACACTTAAGGGTAGTGAGGTCTGGGCCCCCAGCATATCCCTGTCTCCTATTCACGCCCTGACCAAACCCCCCACCTTCCATGCCTGGGGTGGGCAGGACACACCAAGATAACTTCCCTCCCAAAAAGACACGGTCAGGAAGACGAAATGAAACTTGTTCACTCTGCAAACAACCACAAAGGGGAGACAATAAAGGCACAGGAAGAAATATAATATAATGGAGGAAGTAAAGCACACCAACGGACATGTGTCCACCACACGCAACAGATTGCAGGTCCCCAAAAGAGGATCACCAAGGACACCGGATATTCGCAATAGCACAAGCAGATGAGACCTGCTGTGGATGGTTATCAGCAACCTAACTCTCAGAAGAATCGCACACTGCTCAGAAAAGGATTAAGTCCTGCACAGCTGGGAGTAGTTGAAAGAACTCAGCCTATGCCCAGCAGAGCTGAGCATTTAAGAGATATCAGGTTGCCTGACAGACTATACAATGTGAACAGGGTCCGACGCAGTTGCTGTAATCCACAGGTGCAGATCCAGACAGCGTTTAATACCAATATTGACCTTCGGACTTGTACTTTGTGCACATGGATTTCTCCAGAATCTCTGAATGTTTGGATAATATTGTTTACTATTGATGGTGCAATATTCAAAGTCTTTGTAAGTGTGTACATTGTAGAATATTTTCCTGGAATTATTTCACAATTTGCCACAGATTTATGAACCTTTTCTAACCATCTTTGCTTCTGAGAGACTCAGCCTCTTTAATATTTTTTTTATACAGTCATGTGACTTTGCTGAAAATTGACACTCCAACTATTTTTCAGTAGTACATTAACTTTTCACATTTTTGTTCACCCATTCCTATTCTTTTTGAGATGTGCTACTGCCATCAATTTCTAAAATAAATATTTTTTTTCAAATGAAATGGAAAAATTTCTAACATTGAACTTTTGATCTGTGTTCAATGTTCTGTTGTGAATAAAATATGCCTATGAAAGATTCGAAAATCATTGAATTGTTGATGTCTTTACATTTTATACAGCATCCCGACATTTTTAGAATTGAGGTTGTATATAAATAGAGAGCGGGCGAAATACGTATTGAACACGTCACCAATTTTCCAAGTAAATATATTTCTAGAGGTGCTATATAATTTTATCACCAGATATTGGTTACACATACAACTCATCCAATCCATACAGGCAAAGAAATCAAACCATAGATGTCCATAAATTTAATGATTTGCAATAATGAGAAATGACACAGGGGAAAAAAGTACTGAACACATAAAGAAAAAAGTGCAAAAAGCCAGGGAAAGTCATGACCCAAGCTGAAATCTATCGGTAATTAAAAGCAATCCTGCTACTTAGTGAACAATAGTATAAGCTGGTTCAACAAATGGGCTTCAAAAAAAAGTCTCATTAAAAAGGTACCACACAAGAAACATCTTATGATCGGTAAAACTAGTGAGTAGTGATGAGCGAGTACTAAAAAGCTAGGGTGCTCGAGCACCGAGCCCAATGTTATCCTATGGGAGACCCGAGTATTTTTATGAAATGACCCCCAACAGCATGTAGAAACCCTAAAAATGTCACAAAAGTCTCAGAAGAGTGCTCAAATGACATGGCAACAGCATGGGGAAGATCCCTTGAAGCATTTATCACTCAAAAGTCACAGCTGTGAACAATTTTTTCCGCGTTTTACGCCATTTTTACGGACTCACCAGAAAACCTTCCAAAATGACACCAAAATGAATTTTCATGGCGGAAATGTTAAGGGCACATACCCAATAGTGAGATAGAGCTGGTGTATGTTACTTTTGGAGATTACATGAAAGATTTTACGTGAAAACATTGTGTGGCACTTCGATATCCCTGAGAAGAGACGTACATGAAGGCCTCTTGAGTCTAATGTGCCCATTTTGAGGAAGTGGGTCTATTGTAGTAAAGCCCTTTGGCAAGGCAGCCAAAAATTGGGAGGCTCCACGTTGCCCTGGATAGAGACGTGCATGAGGGCCTGTAAACCTGAAGTGCCCATTGTAAGGAAGTGGGTCTATTGTAGTATAGCCCTTTGGCAGGGCAGCCAAAAATTGGGAGGCTCCACGTTGTCCCTGGATAGAGACGTGCATGAGGGCCTGTAAACCTGAAGTGTCCTTGTCAGGAAGTGGGTCTATTGTAGTATAGCCCTTAGACAGGGCAGCCAAAAATTGGGAGGCTCCACGTTGTCCCTGGATAGAGACGTGCATGAGGGCCTGTAAACCTGAAGTGTCCATTGTCAGGAAGTGGGTCTATTGTAGTATAGCCCTTAGGCAGGGCAGCCAAAAATTGGGAGGCTCCACATTGTCCCTGGATAGAGACGTGCATGATGGCTTGTAAACCTGAAGTGTCCATTGTCAGGAAGTGGGTCTATTGTAGTATAGCCCTTAGGCAGGGCAGCCAAAAATTGGGAGGCTCCACATTGTCCCTGGATAGAGACGTGCATGATGGCCTGTAAACCTGAAGTGTCCATTTGTCAGGAAGTGGGTCTATTGTAGTATAGCCCTTAGGCAGGGCAGCCAAAAATTGGGAGGCTCCACATTGTCCCTGGATAGAGACGTGCATGATGGCCTGTAAACCTGAAGTGTCCATTGTCAGGAAGTGGGTCTATTGTAGTATAGCCCTTAGGCAGGGCAGCCAAAAATTGGGAGGCTCCACATTGTCCCTGGATAGAGACGTGCATGATGGCCTGTAAACCTGAAGTGTCCATTTTCAGGAAGTGGGTCTATTGTAGTATAGCCCTTAGGCAGGGCAGCCAAAAATTGGGAGGCTCCACATTGTCCCTGGATAGAGACGTGCATGATGGCCTGTAAACCTGAAGTGTCCATTGTCAGGAAGTGGGTCTATTGTAGTATAGCCCTTAGACAGGGCAGACAAAAATTGGGAGGCTCCACATTGTCCCTGGATAGAGACGTGCATGATGGCCTGTAAACCTGAAGTGTCCATTGTAAGGAAGTGGGTCTATTGTAGTATAGCCCTTTGGCAGGGCAGCCAAAAATTGGGAGGCTCCACGTTGTCCCTGGATAGAGACGTGCATGAGGGCCTGTAAACCTGAAGTGTCCATTGTCAGGAAGTGGGTCTATTGTAGTATAGCCCTTAGGCAGGGCAGCCAAAAATTGGGAGGCTCCACATTGTCCCTGGATAGAGACGTGCATGATGGCCTGTAAACCTGAAGTGTCCATTGTCAGGAAGTGGGTCTATTGTAGTATAGCCCTTAGACAGGGCAGACAAAAATTGGGAGGCTCCACATTGTCCCTGGATAGAGACGTGCATGATGGCCTGTAAACCTGAAGTGTCCATTGTAAGGAAGTGGGTCTATTGTAGTATAGCCCTTTGGCAGGGCAGCCAAAAATTGGGAGGCTCCACGTTGTCCCTGGATAGAGACGTGCATGAGGGCCTGTAAACCTGAAGTGTCCATTGTCAGGAAGTGGGTCTATTGTAGTATAGCCCTTAGGCAGGGCAGCCAAAAATTGGGAGGCTCCACATTGTCCCTGGATAGAGACGTGCATGATGGCCTGTAAACCTGAAGTGTCCATTTGTCAGGAAGTGGGTCTATTGTAGTATAGCCCTTAGGCAGGGCAGCCAAAAATTGGGAGGCTCCACATTGTCCCTGGATAGAGACGTGCATGATGGCCTGTAAACCTGAAGTGTCCATTGTCAGGAAGTGGGTCTATTGTAGTATAGCCCTTAGGCAGGGCAGCCAAAAATTGGGAGGCTCCACATTGTCCCTGGATAGAGACGTGCATGATGGCCTGTAAACCTGAAGTGTCCATTTTCAGGAAGTGGGTCTATTGTAGTATAGCCCTTAGGCAGGGCAGCCAAAAATTGGGAGGCTCCACATTGTCCCTGGATAGAGACGTGCATGATGGCCTGTAAACCTGAAGTGTCCATTGTCAGGAAGTGGGTCTATTGTAGTATAGCCCTTTGGCAGGGCAGCCAAAAATTGGGAGGCTCCACATTGTCCCTGGATAGAGACGTGCATGAGGGCCTGTAAACCTGAAGTGTCCATTGTCAGGAAGTGGGTCTATTGTAGTATAGCCCTTAGGCAGGGCAGCCAAAAATTGGGAAGCTCCACATTGTCCCTGGATAGAGACGTGCATGAGGGCCTCAAAACATTGTTCCCATTGCAAAGGAGCGGGTCTCCTGTCATTGTAATGTCCATTCTGAAAGAATGGGCGAAAAAATTTACCACTGGGGGTATACCTGAAACAACGGCTTAACTATTGTAACGGTCATCATGGTGGCGCATGAGGAGAAGGAGGAGCAGTCCAGCGATTATCCAAAGTCCAGAAGTGTGTACCCATGGGTGAGTGGAGGTACATGGCAAATTCCCGTTACAAACTTTAAATTCCGCTCTCATTTGCTGGTGGTGTGGTGAAGTCTGGCCCAATCCAACCCTTGTTCATCTTGATCAGAGTCAGCCTGTCAGCATTTTTAGTTGACAGGCGGGTGCGTTTATCTGTAATGATTCCACCTGCGGCACTAAAAACACGCTCTGACAAAACGCTAGCGGCAGGGCAGGCCAGGACTTCCAAGGCGTAGAGAGCCAATTCATGCCACGTGTCCACCTTGGATACCCAATAATTGTAAGGCACAGAGGAATGTTGGAGTACAGTTGTTCGATCTGCAAGGTACTCCTTGAGCATCTGGGCAAACTTAGGATTTCTTGTGGCACTACCCCGCACCTCAGGGGCTGTGGTACGTGAGGGGCTGAGAAAACTGTCCCACATCTTAAAGACTGTTCCCCTACCTCTAGCGGATTGGACTTGTGCCTCTCTCGGCTGTACGCCTTGGTTGTCCACTGATTCCTGACCTATGCCGCTAGCGTTTTGTGAGGGGAATGCTTTGCCTACTTCCGTGACTATGGCCTTCCGGAACTGCTGCATTTTGGTTGACCTCTCCGCCTCGGGAATAAGAGACATAAAGTTCTCCTTGTAGCGTGGGTCTAACAGTGTTACCAACCAGTAATGATTGTCGGCCAAGATGTTCTTAATGCGAGGGTCACGAGACAGGCAGCTTACCATAAAGTCAGCCATGTGCGCCAGACTCTTAACAGCCAGTACTTCAGTATCCTGACAAACACGATGACTGAACATGCTGTCCTCCTCCTCCTCCTCCTACTCATCTACCCTGTCCTCAGGCCAGCCACGCTGAACCGAGGATATGACTGGTGTGCATGTCATATCCTCAATTTGGCCGGAGAGTTGCTCCATGTCTTCATCCTCCTCCTCGTCATAGTCCTCCACTGCACGTTGTGATGAGACGAGGCTGGGCTGTGTGTTATCACCCACACCCACTACTGTTTCTTGCTCAAACTCATCGCGCTCCGCCTGCAATGCATCATGTTTGTTTTTGAGCAGAGACCGTTTTAGAAGGCAGAGAAGCGGTATGGTGACGCTAATAATGGCGTCATCACCACTCACCATCTTGGTGGAGTCCTCAAAGTTTTGGAGGATGGTACATAGGTCGGACATCCATCTCCACTCCTCAGGTGTTATGTGTGGAGTTTAACCCATTTCCCGACGGCTTAGGTGATGCAGGTACTCAACAACTGCCCTCTTCTGCTCACATATCCTGACCAACATGTGCAGAGTTGAATTCCAACGCATGGGGACATCACACACCAGTCTGTGAGCCAGAAGATGCAAACGGCGCTGAAAGCCAGCAAGGCCGGCTGAAGCAGTAGGTGACTTTTGAAAATGTGCAGACAGGCGGCGAACTTTTACCAGCAGATCAGACAGCTCTGGGTATGACTTTAGAAACCGCTGAACCACGAGGTTGAGCACATGGGCCACGCATGGAACATGTGTCAGCTGGCCTCGCCTCAAAGCCGCCACCAGGTTCCGGCCATTATCACACATGACCTTTCCTGGCTTTAGGTTCAGAGGTGTGAGCCAGTGATCTGCCTGCTGTTTCAGAGCTGTCCACACCTCTTCTGCATTCTGGGGTTTGTCACCTATGCAGATTAGCTTCAGCACAGCCTGTTGCTGCTTTGCCGAGGCAGTGCTGCAGTGCTTCCAGCTTGGGACTGGTGTGGAGGGTAAAGTGGATGAGGATGCGCAGGAGGAGGAGGAGGCTGAAGAGCATGACATTCCGGAGCTGTAGAGTGTGGGTGAAACCCTGACTGAGGTAGGGCCTGCAAACCTTGGTGTGGGAAGGACGTGTTCCGTCCCTCGCTCAGACTGGGTCCCAGCTTCCACAATATTAACCCAGTGTGCCGTCAACGAGATGTAGCGGCCTTGCCCACAAGCACTTGTCCACGTGTCTGTGGTTAGGTGGACTTTGGGTGAAACAGCGTTGTTCAGGGCACGTGTGATGTTTTGTGACACGTGGTTATGCAACGCGGGGACGGCACATCGGGAGAAATAGTGGCGGCTGGGGACCGAGTAACGTGGGACAGCTGCCGCCATCAGGTCGCGGAATGCTTCTGTCTCCACCAGCCTAAAAGGCAACATTTCCAGCGCAAGCAGTCGCGAAATGTTAGCATTTAGAACTGTGGCATGTGGGGCGTTGGCAGTGTATTTGCGCCTGCGTTCAAAGGTTTGCTGAATGAATAACTGAACGCTGCGCTGGGACAAGGACGTGCTTGATGATGGTGTTATTTCTGCGTAGGCAACTGCAGGTACAGGACCGGAGGAGGCTTGTTCGCAGGCAGCATGGACAGGGGATTGACTCGCATGCACAACCAGCGAAGACGTAGCAGTGACATCAGCAAGCACTGCTCCTCGACTCTGTTGTACTTCCCACAAAGTCGGGTGCTTGGCTGACATGTGCCTGATCATGCTGGTGGTGGTCAGGCTGCTAGTTTTGGTACCCCTGCTGATGCTGGCACGGCAGGTGTTGCAAATGGCCTTTTTAGGATCATCTGGAGCCAACTTAATAAACTGCCAGACTCGGGAAGACCTAACATTTGTACAGGCACCTTGTGTCGTGTTGTTGTTCCGGGGAACTGTCGCCTGACTTCTCCCTGGAGCCACCACCCTGCTTCTTACTGCCTGTTGGGATGCTACGCCTCCCTCCCCCTGTGCACTGCTGTCCTCGCTCTGCATATCCTCCTGCCAGGTTGGGTCAGTTACTGGATCATCCACCATGTCGTCTTCCTCTTCTGCACCCTGCTCCTCCTCCTGACTTCCTGACAATTGTGTCTCATCATCGTCCACCCCTTGTTGAGACACGTTGCCAACTTCGTGAGAAAGTGGCTGCTCAAATATTTGGGCATCTGTACATACGATCTCCTCATGACCCACTTCAACATGAGCTGGCGAGAGGCCAGAATGTGCGAATGGAAACGTGAACAGCTCTTCCGAGTGTCCAAGTGTGGGATCAGTAATGTCCGAGGACGTGTACTCAGCCTTGTGGTAGGAAGGAGGATCAGGTTCTGAAATGTGCGGTGCAGTATCACGGCTACTGACACTTGACCGTGTGGAAGACAGAGTGTTTGTGGTGGTGCCAATCTGACTGGAAGCATTATCCGCTATCCAACTAACAACCTGTTGACACTGGTCTTGGTTCAAGAGTGGTGTACTGCTGCGGTCCCCATGAATTTGGGACAGGACGTTCGAGTGACTAGATGTGGCCCTTTGTTGTGGCGAAATTAGAGCTTGCCCACGACCTCGGCCTCTGCCTGCACCACCATCACGTCCACTTCCTTGTTGCTTGCCAACGCCCTTGCGCATTTTGCAATGCTGTGCTGACGTGTATTCACTAGACTTGCGCGTTATATAATAGTTTGTGCAAATCGTGCACCTGTACGCTGCCACCGACAGGCACACACGTGCGGTTTTTAAATGCAAGCACGGACGCACTAAGAACCTAACAGGTTTTTAGGAGCGAGAATTACTGAGACGTCTGACACTATCAGACACTGCTGACTGACGTGTATTATACACTACACTTGTGCGTTATATAATAGTTTGTGCAAATCGTGCACCTGTACGCTGCCACCGACAGGCACACACGTGCGGTTTTTAAATGCAAGCACGGACGCACTAAGAACCTAACAGGTTTTTAGGAGCGAGAATTACTGAGAAGTCTGACACTATCAGACACTGCTGACTGACGTGTATTATACACTAGACTTGTGCGTTATATAATAGTTTGTGCAAATCGTGCACCTGTACCCTGCCACCGACAGACACACACGTGCGGTTTTTAAATGCAAGCACGGACGAACTAAGAACCTAACAGGTTTTTAGGAGCGAGAATTACTGAGAAGTCTGACACTAAGAACACCAAAAATCAGCCTAGGTATAGTATGAATAAACTGGGGATTATATATAGTAAGGTAGTCTCCAGACATAAGGAAAAAATACCACCACCCAATTTTCCATACATAAAGATGGATACTCTGATCTGTATCAATACAGGCAACCAATTCACAAGAAGATCAGATAGCAACAATTACTGAGAAGTCTGACACTATCTGGACTGTTTTAGACTGTGTACACCAGCCCCAGATATGATGAAGGCTGGTATACGGTCACCACTAGGAATGGCTATATACCGTGCCTGCCTGCCTGTATACTGCTACAATAGTCCTGACAAGGACTCTTCTGGTCACTAGCCTGTATTCCGACCTGGCTATACCCTGCCTGTATACAGCAACAATAGTCCTGAGAAGGACTCTGCTACTGTACTCCGACCTGGCTATGCCCTGCCTGCCTGTATACAACTATAATAGTCCTGAGAAGGACTTCTGGTTACACTGTTTGCAGCCCTGATATGGAAATAGCTATAAATGGCCGCAAACCTTTCCCTGAAGCAGCAACACTCTCCCTGCACTGACTATCTGGATGGCTGTGTGCAGAGCACAGCGCGCCCGCCGGTATAAAGGCTTGGTCACGCTGTGCAGGCCGGCCAATCACTGCAATTCCACAACTAACAGGGCTGGGGCATTGCAGTGGTCTGCCAGCCAATCCCTGCATGAGGGCTGGCTCTCAAAAGAGCGCCAACATGCAGGGATGAAGACCACGAGTACAGAACGAGTATCGCGAGATTACTCGGTCCCCGCCGAGTAGCCCGAGTACAGTGATACTCGTGCGAGTACCGAGTAGTAACAAGCATACTCGCTCATCACTACTAGTGAGCTTTCCCAAGACCTTTCCAACCTTATTGTTGCAAAAGACACTAATAGCAATTGCTGCAGAAAAAATTCTAAACTACTGAAGGTTCCAGTGAGCACTGCAGGAGCCATAATCCAGAAGTAGAAAGAACATTTCACCATAAACCAATCACGACCAGGTGCTCTACATAAGATTTCAGACAGAGGAGTTAAAATAATTATTAGAAGAGTTTTTCAAGTGCCAAGAACGATCTGTGGGGAACTACAGAAAGACCTGGAATCACCAGGTCCAATTGTTTCAATGAAAACAATAAGTAACAAAGTCAACCTTTATGGCCTGTACATACCTCAACATGCAAGACTCCCCTTTTGAACAAAAAACATGGTCAAGTGCTGCAAGAATGGACCAGCCAATCACTTGACCTGAATCGAATAGAAAATGTATAGAAGGAACAAAAACTAACTAAAGAAAGGAACTAAAACAAATTTTTTTTTTTTATTAATTAGCAAAAGTAAAAGTTAATCAGTGAAAGAGAAGTCTAAATCACATCAGACTTTGTAATGACAGCTCTTTGTCCTCAAATCAGCATCAAAGCATTGATTCTTCTATGTAGACTTGCACACAGTTTCTGAAGGAACTTAGCAGTAAGGTTATTCAAGACATATTAGAGAACTAACCACATATCTACTCTGTATGAGGCTTGAACAAATCCTTAAGCCTCTTCTAGTACCCACAGAGAGACTTGATGATCTTGAGGTCATGGCTTTGTAGTGGTCCGATCATCATTTCCCAAACTCTTGGTTCTTCTTTACGCTGAAGATAGTTCTTAATGACACTGGCTGTAAGGGGTACTTTGCACACTACGACATCGCAGGTGCGATGTTGGTGGGGTAATGTCGAAGGTGACGCACTTCCAGCGTCGCTCTCGACATCGTAGTGTGTAAATCCTAGATGATACGATTAACGAGCGCAAAAGCGTCGTAATCGTATCATCGGTGTAGCGTCGGCAAAAACTATAATTACCTTGCTGCGATGGTCCGATGTTGTTCCTCGTTCCTGTGGCAGCACACATCGCTGTGTGTGAAGTCGCAGGAGCGAGGAACATCTTCTACCTGCGTTCCAGCCGGCTATGCAGAAGGAAGGAGGTGAGCGGGATGTTTACATCCTGCTCATCTCCGCCCCTCCGCTGCTATTGGCCGCCTGTCGTGTGACGTCGCTATGATGCCGCACGACCCGACCCCTTAATAAGGAGGCGGATTGCCGGCCAGACTGACGTCGCAGGACAGGTGAGTGCATGTGAAGCTGCAGTAGCGATAATGTTCGCTATGCCAGATATCACCATGATATCCCTTCTGCGACAGGGGCAAGGACTATCGCACTCGGCATCGCAGCATCGGCTTGCAATGTCGCAGCGTGCAAAGTACCCCTAAGTTTGTGGTGGTTGTCCTGCTGCCGATAGAATTTGGAGCCAATTAGACGCCTCCCTAATGGAATTGCATTATAGATAAGTATGTCTCAACATTGAGAACCAAGAAATGGTCAATGTTGTGGACCATAGATGCAGTAGTCAACCTAGGAAACACATCATGCTTGCTTCCATTAGAAAGCAGTACATACCTTAACAGTGTCGTCAGTTCAGAACTGGCAGCAGCAACCTGTATAACCCAGCTACACCTATCTATTGTTTGAACAAGTCTGTCAAAAAGTGGTCTTCATGGAAGAACTTCAGCAAAAAAAACCTACAAGGCCAAGTGAATCAATTATGCATGAAAACATAGAAACTGGGGTGCAGAAAAATGGCAGCAGGAGCTCTGGACTGATGAGTCAAGATTGAAAAATTAGCTGTAATAGAAGGCAATTTTTATGAAGGGCTGGAGAATGATACAATCATTTTGAGTGTCTGCAGGTGACAGTGAAGCATGGTGGAGGGTCCTTGCAGGGGAGCTGCATTTCAACAAATGGAATGGGGGATTTGGTAGGGATTAATGTTGTCTACAATACTAAGAAATATAGGCAGATACTGATCTATCATGCAATACCATCAGGGAGGCATCTGATTGAGATCATTGACCTGCTTCAGAATAAATTTGAAGCCAATCATACAGCCAATGTCATTAAGAACTATTTTTAGCAAAAAGAAGAACAAGGAGTTCTGGAAGTAAAGATATGTTCCCCACAAATCCCAGATCTCAACAACAACAATATCATTATCTAGTCTGTCTGGAATTGCATGAGGAGACAGAAGGATTTCCAAAAGTCTCATACACAGATGATCTGTGGTTAGTTGAGGGAGGTGTCTGATTGGCTCCAAATGTATTAGCAGGACAACAACCACAAACCTTCAGACAATGTCATTAAGAACTATCTTCAACCTAAAGAAGAACAAGGTGTCCTGGAAGTGATGATCCGGCCCCCACAGAGCCCTGATCTCAAGATCATCAAGTCTCTCTGTGATTACAAGCTTCAAACACAGAAGATCTGTGGTTAGTTCAGGAAGGTGTCTGATTGGCTCTAAATTCATTAGCAGGACAATGACCGCAAACCTTCAGACAATGTCATTAAGAACTATCTTCAGTGTAAAGAAGAACAAGGAGTCCTGGAAGTGATGATCCGGCCCCCACAGAGCCCTAATCTCAAGATTATCAAGTCTCTTTGTGATTAGAAGTCTCAAACATGGAAGATCTGTGGTTAGTTCAGAGATGTGTCTGATTGGCTCCAAATCCATTAGCAGGACAATGACCCCAAACATAGAGCCAATGTCATTAAGAACTATTTTCAGCATAAAGAAGAACAAGGAATCTTGGAAGTGATGATTTGACCCCCACAGAGCTCTGAGCTCAAGATCATCAAGTATCTCTTTGATTACAAGCCTCAAACACAGAAGATCTGTGGTTCGTGCAGGGAGGTGTCTAATTGGCTCCAAATCCATTAGCAGGACAACGACCGCAAACATAGAGCCAAAGTCATTAAGAACTATCTTCAGCGTCAGATCATCAAGTCTCTCTGTGATTACAAGCCTCAAACACAGACGATCTGTGGTTGGTTCTCAAGATGTTTGGCACAACCTTCTCGCTAAATTCCTTCAAAAAACGATATATAAGTATACCAAGAAAAACTGATGTTTTAATGCTGTTTTGAAGAGGAAAGTCACCCAAAATATTGATGTGATTTAGATTTCTCTTTTGATCATTCAAAAGTAATAAAGTTTAAGTAATAAAAACAAATGAACAGATCTATTTTTTGAAATAACTGTTTTTTGCAGTATTTTCTACTTATACAACCCAGTTAAATTATAGCCGTATTTGAAAAATGCAAAAAGTAGTAAAAAATAACGATGTATTAGATTATAATTGATGTTTCAGATCTTATTCAATGAAAACATTTCTGATTATAGTATAGCTCAGCCAATAAACGACTAGCCACAGTAGAAGCTACATTCAAGACACTTATTTAAGGTCAATGTCAACGGTGTGGCTAACCATAAACAGCCAGATCTTGTTCAAGTAATCTGTGGTTAAACACAAAAACGATGCAACAGACAAAAGAAAAGAATGGAAGGAAGGTGAATTATTGAAGCTGTAAAGAAACAGAAAAATGATGAAGACAATCCACGCATAATACACCTATGTTTGCCAAACTACATCAAATTTAGATTGCAAATCAGTAAGACGTTAGACTTAAGGCGGCTTTACACGCTACAACATTGCTAAAGCGATCTCGTTGGGGTCACGGATTTTGTGACGCACATCCAGCCGCGTTAGCGATGTCGTGTGTGACACCTAATAGCGATTTTGAATCGTTGCAAAAACGTTCAAAATCGCTAATCGATGACATCCCCCCTAAGCTCAATTATTGTTGCTGCTGCAGTAACGATGTAGTTCATCATTCCTGCGGCAGCACACATCGCTACGTGTGACACTGCAGGAACGAGGAACCTCTCCTTACCTGCGGCGGCCCGCAATGAGGAAGAAAGGGGGTGGGCGGGATGTTCGTCCCGCTCATCTCCGCCCCTCCGCTAAGATTGGGCGGCCACTTAGTGACGTCGCTGTGATGCCGAACAAACCGCCCCCTTAGAAAGGAGGCGGTATGCGGTCACAGCGATGTCGCTAGGCAGGTAAGTAGTGTGACGGGTCCACGCGATTTTGTGCACCACGGGCAGCGATATGCCCGTGTCGCACAACCGATGGGGGCGGGTACGCACGCTAGCGATATCGGTAACAATATCGCAGCGCGTAAAGCGGCCTTAAGTCAATCTATCATTGACCATGATCCATCCTAATTTGTTCTTTACTAAATCTAAGGGAACTGAGGGGGTTTCCATCTCTTATTAGCAACCAACAAAAGATTCATACCGAATATATGGTGTACATAGGTTGTCTAGGAGCCATCACACGTGCATATTGTACACGATGCCACATCGATCACTATCTCGTTAGATCTAGGAGATCGTGTTTACGATGACACCAGCATATTACTCCCCTTTTCCGGGAATGAAGGAGTCGTAGCTTCGTACATAGTTGCGTGTGTGAAGTCTCGCCCTACCCACGCACATACGTCCTTAATTTCTTGATTTTTGTTCACCTGATCTTTGCGTTTGGACGTCTTGACTATAAAAGGCTTCATCTGTGGCTGAGTTGTTGCGCAAACACCGGTGACGCCCGTGTGTTCTGTGGTCTTGGTTCCTGTGCTGATTTAATTTTTGTGCTTGCGTCTTTTAAGGTAATTTTTAAGTTTTTTTCATTACGCAGTTGGTAATACCAATCATAGCGGTGGGCGTGAGGCATGGCGTGAAGAGACACGTCCGCGTCGCATATGACGTACATAAGAACGTTGAGGCTCATCATTGGTAGGGTGTCACACGTATCAATATACCGGTTTTGTGCAACAAGACGAACAATATTTAGAACATGAACAACGTGTATTCGATTAACGTTTTGCGCACAATCTGGGTCGCACGTAGGTGTCACACGCAATGACGTCACTAACGATGCTGGATGTGCGTCACTTACGACGTGACCCCGCCGACATCTCGTAAGATATATTGTAGCGTGTAAAGCCCACTATACTCTTAAGCCTGTTTTACATATTGCAATTTCGCATACGATATCGTATGCGATTTGCAACGCCCCCATTGTATGTGTGGCAAGTTCAAATTGTTGAACGTGCCGCACAAACGATTAACCCCCATCACACGTACTTACCTTCCATACAACCTTGATGTGGGCAGCGAACGTCCACTTCCTGGAGTGGGAGGGACGTTCGGCGTCACATCGACGTCACTCGGCAGCCGGCCAATAGAAGCGGAGGGGCAGAGCTGAGTGGGACATAAACATCCCGCCCACCTCCTTCCTTCCGCATTACCGGCCGAGAGCCGCAGGACGTAGGTAAGATCTGTTCATCGTTCCCGGGGTGTCACACACTGCAATGTGTGCTACCCCGGGTACGATGAACAACCTGATGTTCAATTCTAGAGAAAGGTATGATGTGTATGCGATGAACATTTTAACGTTCAATCGCAATCGCACGTACCTGTCACACACTGCAATGTACCTTACGATGCCGGATGTGCGTCACTTACGACGTGACCCCGCCAACACATCGTAAAATATATTGTAGCGTGTAAAGCAGGCTTTAGGAATCTTAGGAATCGGAGCATTAGACAAAAGCTTGTTTGTTTTTTTTAATGGGGTTAAATCCAGTAACTGACAATATTAGATGAAATAAATTAATCCAGAATCTGCAATTATTTGGGTCTTCCAACCATACAGGGTACATGGTCCCCTCACGATCAGACATACAAAAATATAATGGAGAAGTTGATGGATTTATGTGTTATAATGATATGGAACCAAACACTACCTAGGGTCCCCTTTACAAGTCCATGTTTCTGGTAGGTTTGGCATCACATATAACCATTATAACCTATGGGGCTGCGCACATTTCCTTGCTTTCACATGAACCACGTGTCTGTGTGAAGCACAAGGAGACATGTCAATTTTTTCTTGACTACACAGATGAGAAATGCCAATTCAATTCTATGGGTCCGTGGAAAACATGTAGAGCACACAGAGAGCATCCATGTGGCATCCGTGTGCCCTCCGCGTACTGTATGTGTTTACATTGAAAGTGTAAAAGAAGCTATGTAATATGTTTTTCTTTAGTCATACTGGAAAATCACGGATGGCACAAGGATGAGACACAGATGACACATTGATGACACATGGATGGAAAACAATGATGGCACATTGATGACACAAAAATGACACACAGATGACGAATGGATGACACACAGATTACACACGGATGACACATGGATGACACAGTGATGACGCAAGGATGGCACGTGGATGTCACATTGATGAAGCACAGATGACTGTTTTGCGGTGTTCGGTGTTGCACTCATTGGGTGTCATGGCGGTGTTGGACTCTGTTCACACTGCAGAGTCTGACAAATAGCCTGGGTACCCTTAGTTGCACAGCTTGTCATGGCTGTTGGCTGGTTTCAGCCTCATTTCTCCCCAGTACAGCAGGAGTTCATTCCTGCTGGCTTGTGATCATCTGCTCGAAGCTCAAGCTGCTGATTACCATCCTCAGCCACCTTCACGTTTATAAGGTTCTGGATTCTGAATCTGAGTGCCGGATATAGCTTCTTCTACCTTGGTTCTTGGGCTCATGCAGTTCTATGGTGATCTACAAGTTGTGGTTCTGCATGATGTGTGAGTTCTCCAGTTGTGCATTTATTTCCTACTCCTTTTGTGTTACTCCCCAGTTCACATACTGTTCCTCATGTTTGTGTGCACAAGTTTTTGTTTATCCTTGTCTGCACCTATTTCTGGGGTTTTGGTTACTGGACTTCCGGCTCACTCCCTGGGTGAAGGAGTAGTATCAGGGCTCGGACAAGACACAGGGTCATACTGGGGGCTTGAACCTGGCTACCATCGAGCCTCCCTTTGACATAAGGAACAGTGAAGTCGCCCTAGTATTATGGTCAGCCTCGGAGCCCCTGTTCCATCGGTTCCTACCTCGTGAGATCACACACTGATGGAAAACACCAATGATACAGATACAAGTTTAACACATACATCTTTTATATGCACATGTGAAGGGGGTCTAAGTAAGCCTTTCTAACCAATCCGCACCAAAGACATAGACATTTTGGATGTGTTTAGAGCCATTTGCTTGCAATCCAAACTTTTCAGGGTTAAATGACACTATTGTGCCATACTATGTACTGAAAAACAGGGAAAAAATCCAAGTGGGATGCAATGGTCAAAAATATACAATTCCACCATTGTTTTTTGGGTTTGTTTTTACAGTGTTAATTGACCAGTAAAAATGTCTTGGAAAGAAGATATTCCAGTGAAGTGTGATTGTGGTGATACCAAACACTTTGCATTTTTTCTATTTAGATCATGAAAAAAAAATTCTGAATTTTGAAAAAAAAAAAATTGCTCTTCTATTTTCCAAGATCTGTGATGATCTTATCTTTCTGTCGATTAAGCTGTGTGAGGGCTTGTTTTATTGATACCAACTTGGGCTCCATATATAATCTTACCAATTTTTATTGCATGTGTTAGGGCTGGAAGGGGAGAAAAAACATTTTTTGGAATTTATTCTATTGGTTAATTTATTTAAGATTTTGATCAATTCAGTTTTTTTGGACGCATCAATAATAATTATGGTTACTTTACAAAATTTATTTCCTTTATTTTACTGTGTAAAAGGGGGCGATTTTGATTTTTTTTTTATATATATATATTTTACCCTTTTATTTTTAATATTTACATTTAGTTTTTACTTGAACTTGCAATTCTTTGCTCATTCGTATATACCACAGTAGTGTTGAATCTGGCAAAGATCATGGTCCCCCATGGAATTCATCCTTTGGTTTGCTCTCTAAAGAAGATAACTTGGATGACTGCTATTAGATATTTTATTGGCTAGCATCCATCCCAATTTAATTCTATGGGGCAGTGCCCACCAGGTATTCTTTTGTCATGCCAATCTGGCAAGAAACGAAAATGACATGCTGTGATTCGCAGGGTAAATCCGACAGTGCTCACCTATTCAAGTCAAGGGGTGTGTGGAAATCATCGGACTGCACTCGGATGACATCTGAGTGCAGCATGATTTTCGCGGACTCAGAATGGAGACTATGGAGACATTTTATTCTCCATATTTTCCTCTAAGTGCTCTAAGGGGTACTTTGCATGCTGCGACATTGCTAGCCGATTGTAGCGATGCCGAGCGTGATAGTCCCCGCCCCCGTCGCAGATGCGATATCTTGTGATAGCTGCCGTAGCAAACATTATCGCTACGGAAGCTTCACACGCACTTACAGTTAGGTCCAGAAATATTTGGACAGTGACACAATTTTCGCGAGACAGAATTCATCCGGCTACTCTTGTCTGCCGTTATGTCATCAATAAACACAAGTGACCCAGTGCCATTGAAAGCCATGCATGCCCATGCCATGACGTTGCCTCCACCATGTTTTACAGAGGATGTGGTGTGCCTTGGATCATGTGCCGTTCCCTTTCTTCTCCAAACTTTTTTCTTCCCATCATTCTGGTACAGGTTGATCTTTGTCTCATCTGTCCATAGAATACTTTTCCAGAACTGAGCTGGCTTCATGAGGTGTTTTTCAGCAAATTTAACTCTGGCCTGTCTATTTTTGGAATTGATGAATGGTTTGCATCTAGATGTGAACCCTTTGTATTTACTTTCATGGAGTCTTCTTTTTACTGTTGACTTAGAGACAGATACACCTACTTCACTGAGAGTGTTCTGGACTTCAGTTGATGTTGTGAACGGGTTCTTCTTCACCAAAGAAAGTATGCGGCGATCATCCACCACTGTTGTCATCCGTGGACGCCCAGGCCTTTTTGAGTTCCCAAGCTCACCAGTCAATTCCTTTTTTCTCAGAATGTACCCGACTGTTGATTTTGCTACTCCAAGCATGTCTGCTATCTCTCTGATGGATTTTTTATTTTTTTTCAGCCTCAGGATGTTCTGCTTCACCTCAATTGAGAGTTTCTTAGACCGCATGTTGTCTGGTCACAGCAACAGCTTCCAAATGCAAAACCACACACCTGTAATCAACCCCAGACCTTTTAACTACTTCATTGATTACAGGTTAACGAGGGAGACACCTTCAGAGTTAATTGCAGCCCTTAGAGTCCCTTGTCCAATTACTTTTGGTCCCTTGAAAAAGAGGATGCTATGCATTACAGAGCTATGATTCCTAAACCCTTTCTCCGATTTGGATGTGAAAACTCTCATATTGCAGCTGGGAGTGTGCACTTTCAGCCCATATTATATATATAATTGTATTTCTGAACATGTTTTTGTAAACAGCTAAAATAACAAAACTTGTGTCACTGTCCAAATATTTCTGGACCTAACTGTACCTGCCCTGCCATGTCGCTCTGGTCGGCGACCCGCCTCCTTCCTAAGGGGGTGGGTCGTGCGGCGTCACAGCGACGTCACATGGCAGGCGGCCAATAGGAGCGGAGGGGCGGAGATGAGCGGGACGTAAACATCCCGCCCACCTGCTTCCTTCCTCATTGCAGGCGGGACACAGGTAAGGAGATGTTCCTCGCTCCTGCGGCTTCATACAAAGCAATGTGTGCTGCCGCAGGAACGAGGAACAATATCACCGATTTCCGACGCTTTTGCGATAGTTTATCGGTGCTTCTAGGTTTTACATGTTGCAACGTCGTTACCGGCGCCGGATGTGCGTCACTTTCGATTTGACCCCGACGAGATCGCAGTAGCAATGTCGCAACGTGCAAAGTACCCCTAATTCTCTCATGCTAGAGAACTAGATTACTCTAAGCTGACACTTGAATGCATCTCTGGCAGAGTTTGATCCGGGTTTTATTAGCATAATCAAACTGAATCTATGGCCATGTGACTGCGGCATGTTGCTGAGCTACAGAGGAGTACCAAGAAGATAGTTCTCTATGATAAAGCTGCTGACTGACCTGTTGCCCACCGGCTTATCTCTGGAAGAACAATGCGATTGGCAGTCCAAAATCGGAAATGTGTGATGGACATTCCTCTCAAGAGTCAGTTGGTGTCCTCATTCACATTAGACCGACAGCTGAACCTATCGATATCAGCAGGATCAGCCAACAAAAGTCTAATGTGAATGGGAGCTTTTAGACAGGCAGTCAATTTAAGGAGTTGTCCACTATTAAGACAACCTTTTCTGATTCCATGTTTCCTCCAGGTAAAATTAAAAAAAGCTTATACTCACTTCCACAACCGGTGTGGTTCCAATGTTGTCCAAGCTTGCTTTTCAGGGGCTCATGTGAAGTTGTGATTTAACACCAGCCCCACATTCAATCTGTGCCATCTCCTACCTCCCCGCCTTCGAATAGAGGGGCATCAAAAGGAAGTGAGTGCCAACCACAGCATTCACTTCCTATTGATTAACTTGTTTGTCCATAGGTGGGAGTGAGAAGCCAGCACTGACTGGATACGAGGCCTACTTAACATTACAACATCTCCTGAGCCACGGGAATGCGAGTCTGGACACCGCTGAAACCATATCACCAACGGAGGGGAGTATACAGTAAGTTTTTTATTTTAATATGGTGAAACGTGGAATCACAAGGGGTTGACCTAGTAGTGGACAATGCCTTTAACCAATGAAAGAGTAAAAAGCTTACTTATCCCTTGGAATGAATTTTAAGTTTGCCAAAAAAAAATCACTGCTCTTTGCAGCACAACATCTTCTGCAAACAGGACAAATGCTGCTGGGAACAATAATATTCTATGAACACATAAAGGTACTAACTATCTATCTATGAGAAGTATGCTTGTTTTGTCTAAATAGGCTATTGAATAAGTGACTGCTGATCAGCATTTCAAGTAACCAATCGGATGTTTGCATCTTATCAGCCTTAACAGTAACGTTGCAGACAGGGCCGGCGTCAGTACCCAGCAAACCCGGTCAAATGCCAGGGCCCTGAGCTGCCGGGGGGCCCACTCGCGATGGCAGGAGTGGCGCACTGCTACTCAGGGGGGCCCGGTGCCCGCGCTGTCACCGCCCCTCTCCCCCGCCAAGGATCACGCTTTCAATTGTATCGGCATCGCAGGTGCCGATACAATTGAGAGCAATGATGAGAGACAGAGCAGGGCGCTGCCTCTCTTATCATTCTCCCCACTGTGACTGTCGGCACTCTGACAGCTCTGCAGCGGAGTGCGGGGACGTCATCACTGCGCACCTGCAGTGAGGTCAGAGCAAGCGACAGCAGTGGACGCGTCGAGGAGACTGGAGCAGCGGCGGAACGAGGAAAAGTGAGTATTAATCACTGTATACTGAGGGTGCCTACTGCTATCTGGCTCTGCACTGTGCTGTATACAGGCTGTCCTATATACAGGCTATATACTATATGAGGGAGGGTGCCTACTGCTATCTGGCTCTGCACTGTGCTGTATACATTGCTGTGCTATATACAGGCTATATTCTACATGAGGGAGGGTGCCTACTGCTATCTGGCTCTGCACTGTGCTGTATACAGGCTGTCCTATAGACAGGCTATATACTATATGAGGGAGGGTGCCTACTGCTTTCTGGCTCTGCACTGTGCTGTATACATTGCTGTGCTAAATGCAATGCTGTATACTACATGAGGGAGGGTGCCTACTGCTATCTGGCTCTGCACTGTGCTGTATACATTGCTGTGCTATATACAAGCTGTATACTACATGAGGGAGGGTGCCTACTTCTGTCTAGCTCTGCACTGTGCTATATACACTGTGCTATATACAGGCTGTCCTATATACAGGCTGTATACTACATGACGGTGCCTAATGCTATCTGGGTCTGCATTGTGCTATATGCAGGCTGTAGACTACATGAAGGTGCCTAATGTTATATGGGTCTGCATTGTGCTATATGAGGGCTGCTTAATGTTATTTGGGGGCAGCATAGTGCCATATGGGGGCTGCATATTGCATATGGGGGCTGCATAATACTATATGGAGGACTATGGGAGCTTCATAACACTATATGGAGGAATATGAGGGCTGCATACTACTTTACCCCCAGAGTTGTATGTCCCCTCCACCCAGGTGCTGTATACCCCCTCAGAGCTGTATGTCCCCCCCACCCCAGAGCTGTATACCCCCAGAGCTGTATGTCCCCCGCATCCCAGAGCTGTATACCACCAGAGCTGTATGTCACCCCCCACCTCAGAGATGTTTGTCCCCCCACCTCAGAGTCACTGCCCTCCTCTAGAGCTGTATGCCCCCCATTGCTGTTACCCCTTTCCTCAGTAATATGTATTCCCCCCCAGTAAGGTGTATGTCCTGAGCCTCGCTTGTGATGTATATATAGCAGTGTTAGTGTGCTCTATGTATGTCAGTGTATATGTCTATTTTTATGTGTTTTTGTGAATTTCTTTTTAAATAAGCATGTGTACGTATGCCTGTATGTGTATGTATCTGTGCATGTCTAAGGGCTCATGCGCACGTTGCCGAATTTCATGCATTTATGCTGCGTATTGCACTATAGCATAAATGCATGTGTCCTGCGTCCCCTGCACAATCTATGAAGATGAAAGAGTGCATGAAAGTGCCCTTGAAATTGGCTTTTTTTCTGCAGAAACACTGCATTCATTATGCAGTATTTCTGCAGCGATTTGAAGCGCACATGTGCTGTCAAATCCCTGCAGAAATTTCTGCAGGGACACGACGCAACGTGCGCACACAGCCTATGTGTGGATGGGGCCCACTGAGACTCTTTCGCCCAGGGCCCACAAAAACCTGGAGCCGGCCCTGGTTGCAGAGAACAAAGGGGTTAATCCTCTAATGATCAGCTCCAACTACAGATCGGGCACATCATTGAGGATTCTGCTTCAGCCAGTTGTCTGACAGCCAGACTGAGGAAAGTGAGAAGGCAGGGTAACAAGATTGATCTCCTGGGACACAGAGAAATTTATTTATGTATTTCTCAGCTTTAATTCTAATATAAGACAAATCAATATTAAATAAATGAGATTAAAGCAGATCTGTCAACAAATTTCATTATGCAAACAGCATATATTATTAAATATATACAGTGAAAATCCATGCCTAAATGGCTGTATTATCTTGAAAAATGAACTGGACATTTTAATATCACACAGGATAACTTAAAAAAAAAACTTAAGAAGCCTTTCTGGCATATATTAGTACACAAGTCTCATCAGGTCTAAGATCTATTTGAAGTTATATATGGTTTGTATAGTGAAATCTGATAACAGATCCCATTTAAAAGGATTTTTAACTTTTTTATGCATTTTCTGTGTTTTTCAGTTAAAGAGGACCAACCACTAGGATTTTTCTATATAAACTAAAGCCAGTGCTATACTGGGGCTATCATGCTGATTTTATACATACCTTTAGTTGTGAGATCGGATATATACTTTCTGAAATACAGGCAAGTAAAGTTTGTGAAATGCACTGTTATTTGATTGACAGCGGCTACAGAATACCTAATAGGTGGGTTGGGTTTTGTTAGTTATTCCCACCCCTGTCTGCCTGCCTGTCCTTTCTCCCCCTGTCTGTGTTATTACAGGTGGAGGAGGAAGGGAGGAAGGACACGCAGCAGACAGGGGTGGGAATAACTAGCAAAACCCAACCCACCTATTAGATATTCTGCAGCACCTATCAATCTAATAACAGTGCATTTCACAAACTTTACTTGCCTGTATTTCAGAAAGTATACATCCGATCTCACAACTAAAGGTATGTATAGAATCAGCATGATAGCGCCAGTATAGCACTGGTTTTAGTTTATATATGAAAATCCTGGTGGTTGGTTCTCTTTAAATCGACCTTAGTACCAATATTCCAGTTCCACCTGTCTTTTCATTGTTGTAAAAATTGGGTAAGAGTGACTGAAATGCTAGGGTACAAGTACTGTAGGGCTTCATTAAAATATAGTACTCTGTGTTATTAATAAAGCCAAAAAAAATGTTTTTACATTCAGGAAAAATGGAAGACGCGGGTCATATTTACCAGTACAAGGACCACATGTTAACAATATGCTCCTTATAAAACCGCCCACTCCATCACTCACTGCAGCAGTGGAGATAAGTGGTCCTGATTTATGTTTTTCCGATAAACAAAAATGTGGCAAGATTATAAATCAGTTACCATAAATGTAGGTTTTTTAAAATGTTTGTCACATTTGTGCAAGAGCAGAACACTTCCCGAGAATCTTTATTTTTACAACAAGCACTTATACGGCACTCTGGAGAGCGAATGGCGTCATAGGTGTCTCCTCCGTTAGACATAGTGTACAGCCCTTTGTATCTTCTCGATCATCTGATATTTTCTCATACCAAACTGTTTTTTTTCTCTTTGTATCCTTGTATTGCAATTCATATTAATTTTTACCATACTGCTCTGATTTTAGTGGTTTTCTCTTTATTTTATCAATATAGGTTATTATATACTTTATGTATGGACAAAAAACAAGAGCACAGGGAGTACTGATGCAAATAGTATAAATTTATTAAATACTTATATATAAATGACATGTAAAAAAGTAGTAGGACATATACAAGCATAGGTTCAGGGAACAAAAATCTGGGTCCCACTGACCACAATAGGGAACACAATAACAGGCAAGAACAGAGCTTAAGCTCAAATCACACACTGATTCACTATGATGGTGCAAGGTAACCAAGTCAAAGGGCTGAGTTACCAACAGTATGAATCGCAAAGGCAACATCCATGAGCTCAATCACATATATATATATAGCTGAATAGCAGGTAGTGCCCAAGTGGGCATATAAATGTGATATGAGGGAAAATCAGGTAATGGACAGATACAAGAGGCATGAGGGGGAGGGGAGTAACAGTGTGGTTTGAGCTTGGTTTGAGCTCATATGGTATCTGTGAAAAAAGGGCTAAATATAAGATGGTAAAGTAGCAGAGTAAATAGAGGCCATACCATACATAGCTAATCGCTTACCAGAATTAGTGGTGGTTCAGGGGAGCCAGGCCAGCCCAGAGGGGACCTCCGACGGCCGTTTCGCGGGAAATACCCGCTTCTTCCGGGAGGAGTGAGTGCGGTGTACGCCAGCGCGCCACCCTTTTGAGGACGCCACCCAGTCACGTGATACGGATAACCTGACCGGATGCCAGAGAGGACCGGAAGACCCGCGCTAACTCACAGCGAAGTCCTGGGCGGAGCGCCCAGCGCGCATGCGCAGGATATGCCGGGAACACCCAGCAACATCCCGGGCAGCGCACCCAGCGCGCACGCGCGGGAAATGCCGGAGAGAGTACGGAGTCACCGCTCAATCAAGTAACAGTGCATTTCACAAACTTTACTTGCCTATATTTCAGAAAGTATATATACGATCTAACAAGTAAAGGTATGTATAGAATTAGCATGATAGCGCCAGTATAGCACTGGCTTTAGATTATATAAGAAAATCCTGGTGGTTGGTCCTCTTTAATCCTAAACAAAGCATAAGAGGAGAGCACCGACACTAAGGATTAATTTATGCTGGCCGCTGGCCGTAAACCACCACCAATTGGCCAAGTGGAAGCAGATCCACATTTGATATGCACACAGATTGATCGGTAACATGATGATGTGCACATAAAATATCATTGTTCTTGGCAGAACATGTCGGTTGTGTAGACAGAGGGTGATGTACTACCAAGAGCTATAAATTTTAAGAAAGCTTAAAAATTATTTCACTCAGCAATCAAGCATTTTGCTCATTCGTGAGTTGGTTGGTAGCCTATCTACATGGCCTGATTCTTGGCAGATAAGTGTTCTAGGAGACATTTGGTAATCAAGGTAAATGTACCATGAAGCTGGCCATAGACTTTAGTTGGCTCTCGGCCAAATGATGATTTGACCAGCAGCCATCTCAGCCATCTCTCCCTTATACTGAAATGATCTTGTGTCCTATATTAGATAATTTCCACCA